>NC_141888.1:22178173-22205910 GCF_030686135.1 Camelina sativa | reverse complement strand
TTTTCGGTTAGTTACGGTTATATTCGGCTTGCTATCAGCTATATTAAGTTAATCGACCTAATTTGGATAACATTTGGATTATTTATGGTTATATATTCATCTAACCGACCCATAACCGGAAATAACCAAAAAGTAATTTCAAAAAAAATTAAATTTTCAAATGGTTATCATATTAGTATATCCAAATTACCACCTTAAACCAAATACAATATAACCAAAACCAAACTGTTATATTAAAACTCATAATGTTGGAAATATGAACTCCAAACCTCAAACCCTAACCCTAACCCTAACCCTAACCCCTAAATGTCATATTTTTGAATGTTATACACATTTTGATCAAACTGTGTAAAAATCAATTTTTTCTATAATTATTACTTTTTATAGCTTATAATGATTGTAATATTCATTTTTTCATTCTATATTTTAATTTTTGAGTTATAATAATTCTAATTTACAAATATTTCATAAGTCAGCCGTTTATGTCGATAACTCAGCCATATCAGTCAATTGTTTGAGAAATACTTTTATTAAAAAAAAAATTAAATTCAAATTCAAATTCAAATTTTGATTTTTTTTTTTAAATAAAAGAATCGCTAAAATCTCATTTATTACGCATGTGGTTCTTAACAATAAACATAATTATTGTTTGCGTCTCCCCAACAACACTTTTTGTATTCTCGAGAAGGTATATAATAAATTAATATATCCGTTGCATAACTCAGCCATAACGTTACCATAACTCAGCCAACCTTCAAATTAAAATGACTAAATAACCGACCAAACCGAAACGAACCAGAAACTATTTTTTCTATTATTTTCGGTTAATTACGGTTATATTCGGCTTGCTATCGGTTATACTAAGTTAATCCACCTAATTTGGATAACATTTGAATTATTTATGGTTATATATTCATCTAACCAACCCATAACCGGAAATAACCGAAAAGTAATTTCAAAAATTTTCAAATTTTCAAATGGTTATCATATTAGTATATTCAAATTACCACCTTAAACCAAACACAACATAACCAAAACCAAACTGTTATATTAAAACTCATAATGTTGGAAATATGAACCTTACACCTCAAACCCAAACCCTAACCCTAAACCTAACCCCTAAATGTCATGCTTTGAATGTTTTACACATTTTGATCAGACTGTGTAAAAATCAATATTTGTCTATAATTATTATTTTTTATTGCTTATTATGATTGTAATATTAATTTTTTCATTCTATATTTTAATTTTGAGTTATAATAATTCTAGTTTACAAATATTTCATAAGTCAGCCGTTTATGTCGATAACTCAGCCATATCAATCAATTGTTTGAGAAATACTTTTATTAAAAAAGAAAATTTAAAATTCAAATTCAAATTTTTAATTCTTTTTAAATTAAAAATCGCTAAAATCTCATTTATTACGCGTGTGATTTTTAACAATAAACATAATTATTGTTTGGGTCTCCCCAACAACACTTTTTGTATAACTCAGCCATTACTAAAAAATAACTCAGCCATTACTAAACAATAACTCAGCCACTATTAAACAATCACTCAACCAAATATAAACTAAAGTTATAATATCTGTCTTCCTTCTACACACAATAAATTGGTTTCAATGCACCATAACAGAAAGATATAATAACAATTGTTGATATTTTTGCCTGGATATCATGGCAATGAGCAACTACCTGAACTTCTATATGCCTAGGTCGAGTGATGTATTTCTCAAGAAGAATAGTGTTAACGCCAAAAGAAGCAGCAGCTTCACGTTGAGCCCCTAAAAACGAGTCAGCAAAATCCTTCTCACTTTGCACTATACTGCAGGGTGAGATGGACCTTGAACGAGAGCGACCAGGTCTACGAATTGGGGATCGGCTACGCCTGCGGATAGGGGATCTTCTGAGAGGACTGCGTACTCTCCTTGCAGGTGACCTGAATCATGCCCAATACAAAATATATATTAAAACTCCACATTTCTCAAGATGCAATTCCTATCATCCAATTACTACAGCCGTAATTAGGGTACCACATAGAATTACCTTCTCCTTAGAGGAAGAGGAGACCGTCTTCGAAGACGGAGACCATCTTTCTCAATTTCAGCACCGGCATTATCAGATTTAGATGCATCTCTCTTTGGTGCACTTGAGAGAGGTTTAGGGGGTGGAGATACTTTCCGACGAGGTGGTAGTGTAAAACTTACTTTAACAACATTTCCATCAATTTGGCCCTGCGTTAAGTAAACAAAAAAAAAGTTTGCATAAATCTTCTCAGCAAATATGTTAAGTACAGACATATAGCAGTTTGTATCTGGCAAGAGACGTACACCATCCATGAACAGCTGCGGTTTCTCAGCATCAGCTCTTGCCTTGAATTCAACGTAGGCATGTCCTCTTGGAAGGTTAACCTATTAAAATGGAAAAGAATTATGAGCAACTTTCTTAACAAGTGATACTAGTAAACAAAAGAGAGTAAGAAATAGTAACTTACAGCTCGATCTATCGCAAGTTCCACATGTATAACTTCACCAAAGTTGCCTGAAAATTCAAAAAAAACAAGCCATTAATAACGTGACGAGTTAAGACTTAACATCTTCACCAAGCAAACTAGTCATCCCAAATAAAATAATCACAATACCAGTAATAGGTAATGACCTATACACTACGGATCAAAGTTGAGGCCTACAGCACTTGTCTACTCGGTTATGGTGTAATAGAATAAGAACAAGCAGAGGAACACACAAAAGACCAATCAACATACCAAAAATTTCTTTCAGATGGCCTTCGTTCACATTCCTACTAAGAGAACCAATATGGAGAACAAGAGATTCTTGAGTAGGAGCAGCTTTCCTGAAAGCATAATTAGATTGTAAAGTCAGCAAAACTAAGCATCTGACGAAAACATGAATTATGTGCACGAGACAGGAGTTTCGAAATTACTTAGAAGGTGAAGAGGCTCCTTTAGATTGTGGAGGAGGAGAGCAACCTCGCCTAGCAGGTCCAGCAGGACTGCAAGAAATAAAAGATTTATCAGAACATCAAGGTCACGATTAGATATATCTAAACCCAGAAAAATAGGTTAAATTGCAAAAGCCTCCGTTCTTACAAACTTCTTCTTCCCACAACAAGGATGAAAGCCTAATTACAGGAATCAAATTGGAAATTGGAAATTGGAAAAAGTGAGGAAGAAACCCTAACCTTTTTCCACGGCGTGGAGGACTGCGACTCCCAGAACTGACGCTCCGGGAAGGAGATGAAGATGAAGAGAGCGATCTAGAACGGGAGCGGGAGCGCGAAAGAGACCCTAGAGGGACTCGAACCAGAGCGGGAACGGGATCTGAAGCTGGAACGAGAAGAAGAGCCAGACAAAGAAGGGGAACGACGGTCACGACGGTCACGACTTGGTTTCGTCATGGGCAATATTACTCGAGTAACTTTCCGGCGAAAATTACGCCGAAGTGCCCACACCGTCACCATCGACAATGATCTCGAGTAAATATGTTTTTTTTCGGGTTTATGAAGTCGAAACTATTTGTTTTCCTTCTTTAACATAAACAAGAAAAAACAAGAGTAGATTCTGAAATAAAACTGATTAGTGACCTCGAAAATCGAAAATGATGTATATTTTAATTTGCTGATGTGTATTTTTTTTTTTAATTTTTTACTCAAAATCGAAAAACAAAAACCAAGGAGTATATTGTAATTACACCTAGACCACTAAACATTTGAGTAATTTTCAAAAGATTTATAGATATAAGTAATAAACCAACTTTTGGATAACATTTCAATAATTCTTTCTACTTATGTTATCCTTTTTTCAGTTTCTCGATTTCGTAAACACATATCAGTTTTTATTTCTTGTATTTTTTTTAGAATTAATTTAGAAATTTAGTTATTGAAATTATAGTATTATTATATGTACTAGGTTGATACCCGATTGTTTTTGGATGATTTTTTCATTTTATATTTGTTTTATCTGTGCAATCATAATTAAATTAAAATGGTTTAAATCTTTTAGATACATTAGCAAATTTATATTATTGCCTGAAGATGTTTTGATTTCTCTTTAACTGTTGTTTGCTAATGTTTGCATATCTTGAACTGTAGAATTAGAAGAATTAATGAAAATGATGAATACTTTTGAGCGTGAGATAATATCGATTTTATGGTATGCTCTCAAGTGAGATTTAAGTTGGGACGTATTTGTTAAAGAGAATTCAATGACGTATGCAATGAATGCTTCATATAAATATACATATATCGTTTCATTAACTATATGCACTATGTTTAATTTTGTTTTTGCTTAGACACATATTTACATTTTTAAAACCATATTGAGTACACACAAATTTTTCAAACCACACTAATCGAAGTTTCTATCTTTAACTTGTTTGGTCGGCCAACATTATTTGAAAAAATAGATACCAACTCACAAGTATATCGTGTATATGGTATAGAAGCAACCGGCTGCTCGGCTGCTCCACTAAACGCTCATATCACAAGCTAAATGGTTATTTGGTCTTTAGAAAAAAGTTGGCTCGTATTGGGTTTTATTGTAGTCCATTGTAGTTACATTCAGTTTGTTCCCTCACACAAAATTGTAATTTTGAACAAATTGTTCATCATCGTTGTACTCCTCTGCGACTTGTTTCAGTAGCTTCTCCTGCAACTCATAAGCATCATCCCCTCGAAGAACATCACACGTCCATGTCATCGAAACCTGTTCATTGTGGAGACGGATATAAGAACATAAGCACTCAGCCCAAAAATATTCTTCTACACTTGGTAATTGAGGAGTAAGAGAAGTTTCTTTTAAGTTTCTAGGGAGACTGTTTTGATGAGAAGTTTAAAAAACGCAATTTATGTAACAAGAAAATGGGAATAAAAAGGAGACTGACCATTTCCAAAGCTCCTCTAATGACTCCACTTAAGACATTGCAGTAGTAAAGACCTTGGCAAGTATTGGGAAGTCCTCCAAGATTATACTGCAGCAAGCCTCATCTGCGTCCCAGCTTGTCACTGATGCAGTGACCCCTAAGAACATCTTGAACCCCACCTGTGTAATAAGGCAAAGCATGTTACTGCTTCTCAATACCATTAAACCAAAGGAGATATCTACTAGACATTAAACACTATGCTCTAGACTAAACTCAGATTAAACACTTACGGTTTGGTTAACTAAACACTTATGGTTTGGTTTGTGACTTGTATTGCGGCTTCATAGTGAAAGCGTTAACCAAAGACTATAGAGTTACCAAAGTCATAGACACGTTTATCATCCATCTCTCAATTCTCAAGTCGGAGAAATGGTAGTAGAGATGACAATTTCGTTCCTTTGTCGAGAAAGCTAAATGGAGATTTAAAAATTAATGCTTACATAGTGGCAAGACAGCAACCACAGCATCAACTGCAACACATGCAAGAATTTACTAAAAGATGGATCTTTTAATCTCCACATTTAAAATAATTTCAATTCTCCTAAAAACAAACTCCATTGATGTTATGAGTTGGAAATTACCTCAGGATGATCAGAGAAAGAAGCAGAAGGTAAGAGACCAAGCGACATAATAGATTTAACAGAGCCGAGGAATTTTTCACCAACCTTAGACAAATCCATCCCATCACTACCCTGAGATAATAAGAAAGGGAGAAAGAAGAAAACCCTAGAGCTGTCGAATTCAGCACCATAACCAAGTTCGTTTAGATCTCTGCCATTGAAGAGAAATGGATTACCCAAAACTGAATGGAAAAAGATTAGGCTGCATCTCTCAATCTCCTCTAAATGGCGACGAAGAAGAAGAAATCAAGCGTCGATTGAATAAACGTATCGTTTTACTTTTTGCTTTGTCCACATAAGACTAAAACCAGCTGATATGTATTAATATTATAATTTGATTGGTTATAAGTTTTTACTGAGGTGTCAACACCAGCTTCAATGTTGAGGCTGATGTGTCACACCAGGAATGCAACGCATTCTTCTTCTTTTATTGTATTGATTATGATTGGATTAATGATTGGAATGTGTCTCACTGACCTCCCTATCACCGTATCACGCGAACACACAATAAATGGAGAATTTAGTAGCTTAGGATGAACTTACTATCCAAAATAATATCTAGCAACAGAGTAAAGAAGTTCTCTGAAGTCAAGTTTATAAGCATGAATGCAGGATGAATAACGTACCAGCAACTTATGACCTACGCTAGATGTATCTTGACTTGTAAGAGCCACTTGACTTGGCACCAACGGAGATGTTCCTTGTTCAAGCTCGATGGTTCTCTGGAGGATCAAATGTATAGATTCATCATGAGACATCTCATGCAGGATGGACTATAATTTATATGCTTAAGCTTAACTAACCTTGAGAAACTTAATGGGAATTAGTGGTAAATGTTATATATTAAAAAAATAGGGAATATAAAAAAAAAATCACTACAAGAAAATTGGGTTTTAATAGCACAGTAGTACAGCGTTTTTGGCAATAATGCTATCGTTAGTAGACCTTTAATTTTTAGATAGCGTTTATGTATATGTAAACGCTATGTTATATTATATTAAAAAATGAATAAATTTTTTGCCTATTTCGGGGCTATGTTTAATAGCAATACCAATTAGTAAACGCTATGATAGTGTTAGGCGGTAAACTAAAAATTAGATCCCGCGACACTTAGAAACATTTGGAGGCTATCTTTTCACTTCTCGACAAAAATCCCCAATTACCCACGAACCCTAAAATTTCATTTCTTCCCTCTCTCTTTTTTTTGCTCGATTTTCACTGTCTATTTCCGAAATCCGACTTGTGTCCGACACAATTTTTACTCTCCCAACACAGATCTCCGACAATTTCACTCTCCGACACAGATCTTACTCAAAGTCTTTGCCAAATCGGATTGTCTCCCGAGTCTTTCCAGCTTCCCCTCGGTCGATTGTGGTTTTATTTTTCTGGTAAATCTCACTCTTTTGTACGAAATCTCAGTTTTGTTCATTCTTTCGATCTAGAGTTTTATTGTTCTGATTCTTCTGATATGTTTCTAATTTGTTACTTTCGTTTTTTTGTCGGTCGATTTCAAGGAAAAGTGAAGACAATCTAGAAGGTATTTCACTCCAACTTGGTCGATTTCGTTTTTTTGTTTTTTTTTTGTTGGTCGATTTCGTTCTTTTTTGTTGTGACTTAACGTGAGTGTATCTGATTACTTGTGTGCACATTTGGTCGGAGCTGTTGTAACATGGATAAAACTTGGGTCTGGTTACCAAGGTATTAACTTGAATGTTCTTCATCCATATCATTTCAGATTCGGGTTTCTTAGATTTTGTTTCTCTGATTACTTTTGTACGTTTCTTTATTACTTACAGGAATAGTCTTGAGTATGAGCTAGGAGCAACTAAATTTGTGTTTGATTCAGCAAGATGTTTGGGTAATCTATCAGATATGTTTTGTCCTTGCGTTGACTGTCGCAATGTGGTTCATCAGTCAAATGAGACAGTGTTGGAGCATCTGGTTATTAGAGGGATGGATCTAAAGTACAAGAGAAGTAAATGTTGGAGTAAACATGGGGAGATAAGGAATGAAAAGACAGCGGATGCTGATACATCTGAGTACGAGGCTTTTGAGTTGATTAGGACAGCTTTTAAGTCGAGTGAAGGCAAGAAATTGTCTGAGAATCACAGTGTAGAAGAGTTGGAGGGTATTGACAGTAAAGAGGAAATCGAGTTTAGAAAGAAGTTAGAGGATGCAGAAACTCCCTTATACTCGACGTGTGCTAACTACACAAAGGTTTCTGCAATCATGGCACTTTACCGGATAAAGGTCAAGAGTGGGATGTCAGAGAACTTTTTTGAATGCTACCTGGAGAGAATGTGCTGCCTACGTCTACGGATGAGATGAAGAGATTTTTGAAGGTTTTTGGTTTTGGTTATGATTCCATTCATGCCTGCATAAATGATTGTATCCTTTATCGGAAGCAATATGCGGAGTCAACAAGCTGTCCAAGATGTGCTGAATCAAGATGGGAAACAGATAATATAACCGGTGAGGAGAGGAAAGGGATTCCAGCAAAGGTGCTACGGTACTTTCCAATAAAAGATAGATTTAGGAGGATGTTTAGATCAAAACGGTTGGCTAAGGATTTGCGTTGGCACTTTACTAATGCTAGTGAAGATGGTACAATGCGGCATCCAGTGGACTCCTTGACTTGGATCCAGGTAAACGATAAATGGCCAGAGTTTGCTGGGGATGCTAGAAACCTTAGACTAGGAATTTCTACTGATGGGATGAATCCGTTCGCTATCCAAAACACCAAATACAGCACATGGCCGGTGTTCTTAGTCAATTACAATATGGCTCCAACGGAGTGTATGAAAGAAGAAAACATCATGTTGTCAATGTTGATACCTGGACCAACCGCACCAAGCAACAATATTGATGTATATCTACAGCCGCTGATAGATGACCTAAAAGAGTTATGGAATGATGGTATGGAGGTTTATGACTCGTTTAAGCAGGAGAGTTTCACTCTAAGAGCTATATTGTTGTGGAGTATCACTGACTATCCAGCATTAGGTACATTATCTGGATGTAAAGTGAAAGGGAAGCAAGCGTGTATTGTCTGTGGGAAGGATACACCTCATAGGTGGTTAAAGTTCAGCCGCAAACATGTATATATGGGTAACAGGAAGCGTTTGAGACCTGGACATCCTTACAGACGTAAGAAATGGTGGTTTGACAATACGGTGGAGGTTGGTACTGCAAATAGAATTCAGAGTGGAGCAGAAATACTTGAGAGCCTTAAAGATTTTAGGAATGAATTTGGTAGACCTTTAGATAAGAAAGGCGAGAGAAAAAGAGTTGAGGCAGATGTTGATGATGCAAGTTCAGCTGATGAATATGAA
The DNA here is from genome assembly GCF_030686135.1 of Camelina sativa. Taxonomy (NCBI): domain Eukaryota; kingdom Viridiplantae; phylum Streptophyta; class Magnoliopsida; order Brassicales; family Brassicaceae; genus Camelina; species Camelina sativa. Next base: position 22,197,019 of record NC_141888.1, on the reverse strand, counting down.
GAAGGCGATGATCAATGGCGGTGGAAAAAAAGATCAATCTTCTTTGACTTACCTTATTGGAAGGTTAGTAGAAATTAATAAATGAAATTTCAATTTGGTTCTTAAATTTAACTACTATAGTGTGTTTCTGATTTTCACTTGTTGAATGGATATTGCAGTATCTGCCTGTGAGGCATAATATTGATGTCATGCACGTGGAAAAGAATGTGTCTGATGCACTATTATCTATTCTAATGCATAGTGGAAAATCCAAGGATGGGTTATAAGCAAGGAAAGATTTAGAAGACATTGGTATTCGAAGCAACTTACATGCGGAGATACGTGGGAAGAGAACCTACTTACCTCCAGCTGCGTATTGGCTTTCTAAGGAGGAGAAACGTAAATTGTGCAGAAGGTTATCCAAATTCAGAGGTCCTGATGGATATTGTGCCAACATCTCCAATTGTGTGTCAGTATATCCTCCCAGCATTGGTGGTCTCAAGTCACATGACCATCATGTCATAATGCAGAACCTGTTTCCGGTGGTTTTGAGAGGTTTACTGCCTAAAGGACCTCGTATAGCAGTGAATCGAGTATGCAATTACTTCAACAGGCTGTGCCAACGTGTAATTGATCCAGAGAAGCTAATTACACTAGAATTAGAGTTCGTGGAAACAATGTGTCAGTTGGAGAGATACTTTCCACCATCTCTTTTTGACATTATGTTTCACCTGCCAATACACCTAGCAAGAGAAGCACGCTTGGGTGGCCCTGTACACTTCAGATGGATGTACCCTTTTGAGAGGTAATTTCTATGTTCTATATATTTAAGATGTTAAATAATCTTGTATGGCCATAATTATAATGAGTTTTCTTATGTACATGTAGATACATGAAGACACTAAAGGCATATGTGAAGAATTTTGCAAGGCCAGAAGCTTGTATGGCTGAAGGCTACTTGGCGGGTGAATGCCTTGCGTTTTGTTTAGAGTTTCTTCAGAAGTCTGTTCCAGTTGAAGAAACACTTGCTCGCAATGAAGATGTTGAGGTAGATGAACATGTCCTTGAAGGTCGACCACTGCAGAAAGCCACAGAAAAGATTCTCACAGATAAAGAGCGAGACATAGCTCATCGGTATATTCTCATGAATACAGCAGTCATGGAACCATATATTGAGTAAGGGTAAATTTTATTGAGTTTTATATTTACAATCTTGGACTTTTATGAAATATGAGTCTAACTATGTGTAAAAACAGGTTGCATTTGGAAGAACTGCAAGCTATAGATGCAAGATGCGCAAAGAATTCAACTCTATTATGGAAATATCATAACGAAAGGTTCCCACAGTGGATTAAAAAAAAGGTTAGAAGAATGTCAAATATCAATTTGTTAGTTATAAATTTGATTGTGGTTGTGTTCATGACAAATAATTGTTTTTTGTTAACTGCTAGATACCAAGTAACTCGAAGGACCATTCTAGTAGGCTGAGATGGCTTGCTTTTGGACCAAGACATATCGCTCAAACTTATAAGGGTTTTGTAGTAAACGGCCATCGCTTTCAAACAGATGATGTCAAGAGGAAGACTCAGAATAGTGGAGTAACTTATGAAGCATTCTCTATGTGTAGAGCTAGTTCTAAAGATACGAGACAAATGGCAGACATAGTAGCATTCTATGGAGTGATAAAGGAGATCGTATTGATGGACTACCACATGTTCCATGTTCCATTATTTAGGTGTAGTTGGGCTAACAAAGGGAATGGAGTGAAAGAGGAAGAGGGGTTCACACTTGTCAATCTCCATATGAATCAGACATCATTCTTAAATGATCCTTTCATTCTGGCATCGCAAGCTAAACAAGTTTTTTACTCCAGAGATGATGAGAACTCACCTTGGTATGTTGTTATGCGGGCACCACCAAGAGGGTACAACATGATGGACACAGTAGATGAGTTAGTTCCTGCACAATCATCAGTCCAGCCAATTGAAGATTTAGGAGATCATGAGACTGATGATGACAGTTTTTGTGTTAGGGATGATTGTGAAGGTGTTCTAGTATAAGATTTAATTAAAAACTTGATTGTGTTTCAGGTAACCAAAGATGATGAAACCTGTAGCTGATAAAGTAGTTCGTCGCAGTAAGCGCCAGGCGGGAGTTGATGTGAGTCCTGTATTATCCTTGAGGAAGAAGAAAAACAAGAAGGCTCATGTAACTGAAGGAGATAATAATGCAGAGGAACCAGATCAGAGTGTTGAGATAATGCAAAATGTAACTGAAGGAGATAAGAACGCAGAGGAACCAGATGTTGGAGAAAGAGATGAGACTGAAGCAGAAGAAGACTCACCCCGTGTACAAGAATCTAACGCCTCTGAAACACAAACACAACAATCAGATAACATAAAGAAGAAGTCAAGAGGTCCAACGAGAATGCGCAAAGTGGCAAAGCATGATGACGATAAGGTGGATGTGGAGTTTAATGCTATGGGTGAGCATGTTGGCAGTGGATCAGTGACACTCTCCTCTTTCCTTGGTCCTCTTGTGAGAGAGCATGTGCCAGTACTGCTAGATGACTGGAGACATCTCGATGAAAGGACAAAAGACGTGATGTGGGAAGAAATTCAGGTAAGCTTGACTAAGTGTATATCTATCTATTAATAATCTGTAAATGATTTTAATGTTTTAAGTTGGCAATGTCTGACAGGTAAGGTTCAATTTGAAAGAAGATTGGCAAAAAGAAGCACTCTTAAGGCAAATGGGTGGGTTGTGGAGGGCTTCTAAATCTACGCTTTCTAGAAAAGTTCGAGCTACTAAAAGCAAGGTCAAATTACAGGAACTAAAGCCTAGCAACATCCAATGTGCATCAGCTTGGAACAGTTGGGTGAATAAATTGAATAGCACAGCTTCTAAGGTTATTAAAAAACTTCCCATTGATTATTTAACTTTTTTTGTGTATATTACTTATGGCCATTTCTTTGTGTCAATAGGAGAAAAGTGAAAAATTCAGACGTATGAGGAAGGGTCAAATTCCTCACACCACCAGCCGCAAAGGAATGGTTCGCTTAGCTCATGAGATGGTATGTGTGCTTCTATATTGAATTGGTTGGTTGTATGACTACTTGAGATATTATAGAATTGGTTGGTTGTACTTGTAGAAAAGAAAGAGTTCTGATCCTAGGAAAGTTACTAGAAGTAAGGTGTGGATAGCAGGACATACACATTCTGATGGAAGACCTGTGAGGGAAGAATTTGCAGAAACGATTGTAAGAATCACCAATCATAATGTTTGTTCTTTAAGTTATTTGAAAGTAGTTTATATATGTTGTGTATCAATTTTTATTTCAGGAAAAGATCAAGACAATTGATAGTGAAATGGACTCCACAACCACGGATAATGTTAGAGACGATGCTGTGAGTCAGGTACTTGGAAAAGACAAACCAGGAAGACTTAGAGGCATGGGCAGAGGCGCTACTATTACCAAGATGGCATTCTTACAGACTAGAGACTCCCATGTCCAGAAGCTTGAAGCTACTCAAGCAGAATTACTTACCAAGATTGCAGATTTGGAGAATGTGGTCAGTAACTTAGCTGGTAAAAAGGTAACTATTTTAAACTGGTTCTGTCATGATGTGAAATTTTAAGATGTAATTTTGATTTAGATACCAACTTATATGGATGTTTTGGTTATCATGTCCTTGCAGAGTCATGATCCGGTTTCGCAGTCTGACTTAAGCGATGCTACCAAAGGAGGAATTAGGTGCCAGCTACTGGATTGGTGTTCGGCTAATGATGTGGTTGTTGGTGAAGGAGAATACTGTTCCAGTGAACCTACATATAAGATTGGTCGCATTCCATTGGGTCCTAATGCAGCAGCTGTAATTGTGAAGTATGCATCAATCCCAGAAGCATATATCTGGAGACCTACTCCAACCATTGTCTCCCTTAGTCAAGCTGTAGGAGGTAAAATCGCATGGCCCACTGACAAGATAATATTAGACGATCCCCTATCCCAACCTCCTACCACTGTTAGTGAAGAGGTAAATTACGACTGCTGTATTTCTCTCTAGAATAATGTGAATTAGATTATAATTTGACTGTATATTTTTTGCGACTCGTTAGCAAACGGATGCATCACTAGGAAGAGTTCACATCTTTGATTATTGGAATGGAAATGGGGATTTGATTGCTGAGGGTCTGTTGTTGTCAACTGATGCTAAACATTTGGTGAACGATATTGCACTGGGACCAAATGCTGTAGTTGTTAAGGTCCAGCTAGTGGTAAACCCGGATGCTTATTTATGGAGACCAATGCCTGAATTCTCAATCATGGGTGATGCACTAAATGAGACCATAGCATGGCCTATTGATAAGATAAACCTAATCCAAACACTTCCAACCGATGAATCAACCAGGAAATCAAGTCAGGTAAGTTTTTGCAACTAGTTTTTTTGCATGTCTGAATGGTTGAAACTTTGATTGCAATTGTTGATCTGATGATGTGTTATAATTTTTGGTTATAGAGTGCTAGTCCCAGCACTTGTAGTAGCAGCAAATGTGCCAAACAGAAGTGTATTCTGTTGGATATTGATAACTCTGGGCAGAGAGTTGCCACCGGTCGTGTATCCTCAACTGATCCAGCAGAGAAGGTTCATTTCGTCCCTTTAGGTCCCAATGCTAGCAAGGTATGGGTAGAGGTTTCAAAGGTTGATGGTGCTAGAGTATGGAGAGCAAACTCTGAGGTTGAATTCATAGCTGATGCAGTCGGAACCACTGTGGCTTGGCCTAATGACAAGATTATATTCATTTGAGGCTGACACATTTGAATTTTATGTAGTACTATGAACTTGTATCTTTAGAATGTCTGTGGCTTTGTAACATTCAATCTTATTGGATATTTTAAATTTCTATTAAACAAATCAAAATTTCTATCAATTAAAAAAAATAATATAATAAAAAATAAATAATTAAAATAAATAATAAAAAAATAAATGTAAACAATTACATTTATATAAATGCTATATTAATATTTAAAACAATAATTTGAAAACGCTGTTATAGAATATTTAATTGCAGACGCACAAATGCTATGGTAGCCGCGAATACAATAGCAGAACAAAAAAATACTATATAAAGTGTCTGATCTATAATGACGGGCACAGATATAGCGTTTGTTAAAACGCTATAATATTGATAGATAGCTTTATTCGGATGCTATTAAAACCCAATTTTCTTGTAGTGAATTACGGATAAACAAAAAAATCTTTTACAAGACAAAGATGGAGTGAAGCCAAAAACAACTTAAAAAATCAACAAAACGCGGCGGCTTTTGTCGTATCAATAACAGATTAAAAATATCAAACAAAACAAAAACGGCGTCGTTTCAAAGCACTCTCTCTCTCTCTTTGTCCTCTTATCTAACTTGGAGAGCGACCAATAATTGGCTTTTGTCTTTCTCATTTGTTGATCCAATCTTTTTCCCCCAACCCCCAAATTTATCCAAATCCCTTCTTTGAGATATTTTTGCTTGGAAGCTTCTTCTTCTTCTTCCTTCCTCTTCCTCTTCTAGATTCTCAGCTACTACTGAGAGATCTGATGTGATTTGAGAAATAGTAGACTAAGAGAGAGAGAAACAAAAAAAATGGATCCGGGGAGTAATACACCGATCATGCCGATTGATTTACCGATTATGCACGACAGTGATCGTTACGACTTCGTCAAAGACATCGGGTCTGGTAACTTCGGCGTAGCTCGTCTTATGACCGATAGGGTTACCAAGGAGCTTGTTGCTGTTAAGTACATCGAGAGAGGTGAAAAGGTTTGCTTTTTATCATAACCCTTTTACTTAAATATTTCAATACGGATTAAAATATTTGATATTTATAGGCTTTTAGTGATGCTGATGATGATGATGATGATGATGATCCCCAAAGTTTCGGTTTTTTTGTTAGTTTCTAGATTTAGTACCTTCCCTTTTTATCTGATCCAGTTTGCTTTTTTAATTCTGTTTTCTGTTACTATGATTAAATGCTTCCAAAGTTTTCTCCTTTCTTTAATTCGTTTCAGTTTAATGCTTTTTATTTTGTATTTGAATTTGTTGTGATAATACTTTTTGTGTTTAACAGATTGATGAGAATGTTCAGAGGGAGATTATCAATCATAGATCACTGAGGCATCCTAATATTGTCAGGTTTAAAGAGGTATAATACACCTTTGATGTTTCTTCCTTTGTGTGTTTTGTATGTGGTAAGGCAGAGGGGTTTGAGTTTGTTTTGTGTTTTGTTATGGTTTTAGGTGATTTTGACGCCTACCCATTTAGCTATTGTTATGGAGTATGCTGCTGGTGGAGAACTTTATGAGCGGATTTGTAATGCTGGGAGGTTTAGTGAAGATGAGGTTTTGATTCTGATTATCTTACTTCTCTTACTTCTGTGTTGCGGTATCGATGTCCTAGTACTGATCTTTGAGTGTTTTTTTTTTTTTGTTTTAATGTATAGGCTCGGTTCTTCTTTCAGCAGCTTATATCTGGTGTTAGCTATTGTCATGCAATGGTGTGCAGAGCAATGTTCTTTTAGTTTGAATTTTTTCTCTTTCTCTTTTGTTTCTTTCTGAGAGTTTAATGATTCACTCTGGTAATATTATGTTTTGATTTCCCTATGAAGCAAATATGCCATCGGGATCTGAAACTGGAGAATACATTGTTGGATGGAAGCCCTGCCCCTCGTTTGAAAATATGTGATTTTGGATATTCCAAGGTACTATTTCTCTCAAGGTTTGTTCTCTGAATTCCAAGTTTGTATATGCTTCGACATGGCCCTGCGCAAATCAGTGGGGAACATCTTGAGACTCCTCGTTGTGCTTCTTATTTTCTCATGTTCTTTTGCCTATCATGTCTTTCCTACTACTGATTTATCATTGAAGCCCTAACCGATGCATTTCTTTTCTTCAGTCTTCTGTTCTTCATTCCCAACCAAAGTCAACTGTTGGTACACCTGCATACATTGCACCAGAGATTCTTCTTCGACAGGAATATGATGGCAAGGTAAGCCCCTGAGACCAATTCCTCTGTCTACATTTATACCACAATATTTTCTTTGAGTTGTCACTGAATTTTGTGGTGTTACAATACCCAGCTTGCAGATGTATGGTCATGTGGCGTAACCTTATATGTAATGTTGGTTGGAGCATATCCATTTGAGGATCCACAAGAGCCAAGAGATTATCGAAAGACAATACAAGTAAAGCTTTTTTTCTAAGTTCTTTATCCACCACCTTCTTATACTCATTATCCTTCAAACTTGATTGTATTGAGTTTGCTTCTTCGTTGACCCTAAAACGCAGAGAATCCTTAGTGTCACATACTCAATCCCAGAGGACTTACACCTTTCACCAGAATGTCGACATCTAATATCGAGGATTTTCGTTGCTGATCCTGCAACAGTAAGTCCTACTCTTTGGAAAAAAAACTCTGTTCTTGAAAGCATTTTTGAGTTCTGAATAAACAAATTGAGAGATCCAATGTGGTGCAGAGAATCACAATTCCAGAGATCAAATCCGATAAATGGTTCTTGAAGAATCTTCCAGGTGACTTGATGGATGAGAACAGAATGGGAAGTCAGTTTCAAGAACCAGAGCAGCCGATGCAGAGCCTTGACACAATCATGCAGATAATATCAGAGGCTACGATTCCAACTGTTCGTAACCGTTGCCTTGATGATTTCATGGCTGATAATCTTGATCTAGACGATGACATGGATGACTTTGATTCTGAATCTGAGATTGATGTTGACAGTAGTGGAGAGATAGTTTATGCTCTCTGAGATTCTGAGGACAAAAGTCTGTTTTGTCCGTACTGTTGAGACACACCAGTGGAGTTTTGTCTTAGCTCCACCTCCATCCTTCATTTTGGGACCGTTTTGTTGGTTTTTTTAACTCTACAAACTTTGGATTCACATACATATATGTAATGTACTGTAATGTGTAATATATTTATGTATTTCTCTTTGTTTAATCACTATTGGCACATTTTATACAAATTATATATGGCATTAGAAATTTGAGGAAAATTATTCCTAAGTTGAATCTACATACATTTTATGTTATTCATATCACTACATTAGAGAGATTTGACATGATTGGGTCATCGAGAAATCATTACTTCCAAACAAATCGGATTTCGTGGTTTTTGTTCCGTGTTCTTGAACTCCACCCGATGTGGATATCAATCTTCGGTTTAGATCCATCATTTGAACATTCACCACTTTTCTCGGAAGATGGGTCTGTTTCTCCGACAATATCTTGACTAGTACTTTGCGATGTGCTATGATTGCTCTTAAAACAAGTACAATCCGATGGTTGACGCATGATTTCGTCAAGTTTAGTGTTCATTTCAGAAATCTTGGCCTTGAGTTCTTTGATATCTGCCCATTGATTTGACTTGAACATCCACTTCTACCATCCATCTTAATGTAGCTTCTAACTCTATGAATTTCTTCCAGTACCTAAAGATAAACAACAAAATTATTATTCACATGCTATTGTATAGAACATGATATAGGTTTTGTTAGATTTAGTGTTGGGCATTATGGAAATGGCATAGAAACCATTAATTAGCACAAACCACTAGGTTATGTATCATTGTCCGCTAACGATCTTCTAAATAAACAAAAAAAATTATGATCCAAACTATCATTTGGATACAGCAAATCAAGCTGAAAAAAACAACAGACTTAAACTTCAAAAAATTCTAGGTCTTAAATTGAAACCGAGTTAACCATTTATAATCTAAGAGATCTTATTTGAACATCATGAAACTAAGTCTATGTGACTATGTATGTCACGATATCAAGTTGTCAGTCTATGCATGTCATGGTATCAAATTATCAATCTAAGTTTTTAATGGTGTTAACTTAGAAATCGGTTTGACAAAAAAAAAACAAACAAACAAACAAACAAACAAAAATTGCCACAAAGAAGAAGTTTTTTTTTTTTTTTTTTTTTTTTTTTCAAAACCATTAAACTAAATAAATTAGGCGACATCACATATATAAACCAAAAGAAATTTATGGATTTCAAGTAATATATACAAACCTGTACTTCTTGCATATGTTTATGCGTCTGACTTCCGCATAACCCTCAACAAGAGAAACAGCTTTTCCTAGGTGAAGCTTAAGACTTTCGTTGACTTCCCTTAATGATGAATCTTCCACTTTACTGCGCTTATCGATTTGAGCCACCAACGGAGTGATACTAGTGATTGTATCCTTGAGACGGTTTAAGATAAATCTTGTGGTTAGAGATCTATCTTTTGCTCTTTTGATGGCGTTTTGAAGGACTTGGAGACCAACTCCTAAAGAAGCCCCTATAATAGCCTCACTAATCGGCATTTTCTTGAGATTAGTTCTTTAGCTCTCGAGGTGTATGTATATATATGGAGGAGGAATCTATGTACATGGAACCATTGAAGAGTCTTTTGTTTAACCCTCAACTAAAGACACTAATTTATACCGATCGATCATCTCTCTTTCTTCTATGTGAAAGGAATAGACGGATCTATATCAACTTGCATTGCGGTATTAAAGCACGTCAAAATTCATTAAATTACGAAGAAGATGTGAAAATCGTTCTCAATGATTGATGACTTTGCAGACGTACGTCATACATATGTAGATTTGCTCATCATGTGTGTAATGTATATGATCAATGCAATGTTCGTAAATACAAACAATTTCGGTAAATAAATACCTACCATTAACACTAACACTCAAATCTATGACTTTTTAACATATGATCAGTCAAATTTTTACATTTGATTATTTCAGTTCTTTTTTTTGGCCTATGACACATATGCCACATGAAAATTTTAAGGCAAAACAAAACGCGTTTTGTGATGTTCGCAATTTGGTTTCTCCATCTTCAGATTTAGGATTGCCATTTGAGCAGCCATCTTTGACTCCAACTATGTTCTGATTAGTAATATCCTCATCAGATCTAATACAATATCTCGGTTGACGCATGATTCATCTATCATCTATAACTGTCCTAACTCTTTTGATTCTTCTCTTGTACCAAAAGAACATTGAACATTTGTATGTTATTACATGAAAAAATGAAATTTGGTATAGTGGTGGTGATATGAAATTAAGCCAGTAACTGAAACATTTTATTGTAATTAAAATGTAAGGAGGTATATGTTATTTATCCAAAAAAAAAAAATAAATAAAAATTGAAACCTTTTTTTTTTGTGGCTGAGCGTGTCATTCACGTTTACCCCATCTGACTTTTCACATAGTGTGATGGTTTTTTCTTTTATTTTCGATGTTATAGTGCTATTTTCCTTACTATGTTTTCTAAGTTGGCTAGTGGGCAAAATCGCCCTTTAAGTGAACGATGCATGCAACAAGAAATTGTGGTTGAAAAGATTTCCTACCATATACTTTTGATTTTTTCGAGAGACGATTGTCGTAGGAAATTGGAAGCAGCATGTGAATAGAGAAAATAAGATTTGTATTATTATTGTTGTTCTGGTATTGAATAGAATGATAAAACTTATATATAAAAACAAACCATAACCAAAGAATATAATTAAAGGGATTACATAGAATAATATATAGTTAATATATATTAGAGTAATAGATGAGATTTGAGTAATTATTGGTGATACTGATATGGATGGTAATACTTTTTCTTTAGCTCCCTTAATCTAAAAGGGGATGATGAAGTATACATAGACACCAGAAGCAACGTCTTAAGATTAATTTCTTGGGAATTTGGTAGGAAAGTATTCTACGAATACAATGTTGTATGAATTTCATAAGAAATGCGTAGAAAAGTTTCCTACCAATTTATTATGAACAGTATTTCATAGGTTAATTTATGGTAGGAAAAACATAGGTCTTATTTAACATGTGACATTTTATTAACTTCTACACAAGTAGAAGTATAAAAGAAGGTAAACATGTGGTGGTGTAAACTTAGGAACGGTGAACAATTTCTTAGGAAATTTGTAGAAGTTGTAAGAAAAAAAACTATATATATAAGAAAAAAAATTGTTCATGTCTTGTGTGGTCTATTTTTCAGCTTGATTATAACTTTATCCCTATTATAGTTTTGGTTATTTTTCTACCATGGGTGTGATTTACTGGTTTAGATTATCATTAAAAATGAGTTTTAAATCTGATTGTTACTAACAGATAATAATAATAAATAATTAAATTATTGAGTAATACAATGTATGTTTTTATGATTCCATAAGTAACATGCAAAGTTATTATGGTTACTCGATAAAACATAAAATATATATATTTGATTTTTAAAAACCTAAAAAGACATTTTCATAAATGGTAACATTTTATCAATATTACACCATGCTAAAACTTTTTCTACATTCAAATATTTCATGGGTGAAACGTATTCTTATACAAAATAAATGTAATAAATTTTAAAAAAAATTAGTTACATATTTTGTTTGTCAAATACGGATTTTGGATCCGGATAATAGTTTTATTCATAGCAAATTTATTTGAATTGATTTATTTCGCACATAGTGCAAGTTGTTACCTAGTTGTATATTTTTCAAAAGCATTCATATACCACAAAGTAGTGACCAAGATATAGTGGAAGAAACATATTGATCAAAAGAAAATATTTAATCTAAATCGAAGATTAATATATATCCACATTCGCTGGAGTTCAAGTAATTTGTAATCCACTTCGTTCAAGTAATCTGTAATCCACTTCGTCTTGAAGTAATAATTCTTGATGTACGATGAAACAACCCAACCCGTTTCTTTTTAAAAAATAATTTATAGTAACAATACAATTAAATACCTCAAAATATTTAATTACAACTCAAACAATTAACCAACAACAAATTAATATAAAACAAACATCAACATGCACAGTGTAAAAATATAAATCAAACTAGCACCTTAACCAAGATTTCAACAACAAAATAATATAACCAATAATAAAACCGAGACCCTAGATCATTCTCCTTCTCATCGCCATGATTCCACGTCACATACCTGCACACCAAAAACAACAATTGAGATACGTGAGTATTACTAGAAATACCCAATGAGGCGATCCTCTCATTTCCAAGTTATACACACAAGCAAATCAAGAGTACAACCACAAACAAAACATAACAAATCATCCATTAAATAGAACAGTCAATAACACATTCACCACACCTACACATCATCACACAAAACAAGTCATACAGCCTAATCGCTCAGATAAGCTCATGGTCAAGCACTCACCTTAGCAAGCTGATTTTAACAACAAATACAATCAGGAGAGACTCTCCTTGCTTCTGCAACAGTCCAGAAACATCCTACGACAAGTCACACAACCAAAAGCAACCTTGAAGCAAACTGGACAGAAACATCAGAAAGAACAGTCTCAAAGACGAAACCCTAAAATAAAAACCAATCGTTAACTATCAAATCCCTCCAGTAATAAGCTAGCCCTAGACATCACGAAGCTTCCCACAAAATTTCGTGCTGATTTGAAGCTAGACGAGACTACGATCTCAGTTACAATCATGGATGGTCCCAACTCGCGTCTGAGAAAACGTGTTTCAGAAAACTGCCAATAACTCACGGAGTTTAAACCCAAATTCACTTCAGTAAAAAGGAGAATGACGATGAAAGGCTCAGGAATAACTCTACCAACTTTCATAATCTTTGACAACGATTTGGTATGTCGAAACCGTTTCTTCCCAAACCATAACAATTCTGCTCCTTCTCTTTCTCTTTAACACAAAGCTTTGTTGATCTCTTTCTCATTCTCACCAAATAACAAGAGTTCTCTATCATTATCTCCCTCTCTCTGATCATAACCATTTCGACAACCACACACAAAAGAGAGGAGAAGAGGCATCACTTGATAAAAGAAATTTGGGTGTTGGTTTAATTAGACCGAAATTAATTAAAATCCACTCATTTGGTTTGTTCACCACAACCCAAAATATAATCCCAGAACACGGATGTTAAATATGATATGTTCAAATTGTAATACCCTAATGGTACTAATAGCCTTGCAATTGTAATACTATAGGGGTCAAAGAGACTCAATATCACACAATAGACTTATTAATTTTTTTATTATGCTAAATCAAAATTGTAATTAAAAGCAATGCAAAGACAGAATAAAAAAGTGTTGTAAATTCAAGGATTAAAAACGCTACGCATAGGGAATAATCTCAGGAAATTATGGAATGGCTGATAATCTTGATCTAGACGATGACATGGATGACTTTGATTCTGAATCTGAGATTGATGTTGACAGTAGTGGAGAGATAGTTTATGCTCTCTGAGATTCTGAGGACAAAAGTCTGTTTTGTCCGTACTGTTGAGACACACCAGTGGAGTTTTGTCTTAGCTCCACCTCCATCGTTCATTTTTGGACCGTTTTGTTGGTTTTTTAACTCTACAAACTTTGGATTCACATATATATATATATGTAATGTAATGTGTAATATATTTATGTATTCTCTTTGTTTGATCACAATCGGCACAATTTATAAAAAAAAAGTATATGACATTAGATATGACATTATAAAAAAAAGTCTAAGAGTGATTTGACACAATTGGTACGTCAAGAAATCATCACTTCATAACGAATCGGATTTCGTGGTCTTTGTTCTGTTTTCTTGAGCTCCAGCGAATTTGGATATCAATCTTCGGTTTAGATCCATCACTCGAGCATTCAGCGGTTTCTTCTGAAGGTTGGTCTGTTTCTTCTACAATATCTTGATTATTACTTTGTGATATGCTATTACTGCTCTTGAAACACATAAAGTTTGTTGGTTGACGCGTGTTTTCCTCAAGTTTAGTGTTCCTTTCAGACATTTTGGCCAAGAGTTCTTTGATATCTACCCACTGGTTGACTTGAACATCCACATCTACCATCCATCTTAATGAAGCTTCTAACTCTTTGATTCTTCTCTTATACCTAAAGTTGAAAACCACAAAAATGATGCGTACACATGTTATTTCATAAAACACAACTACATATTATTTCATTAAAAAAAAAAAAGAAAAAAAAAGAACAATTCTTCTCTTATACCTTAAGAGGTTTTTCAAGAGTACTAAACTAAGAAATAAGTGAGGCGCCTTCATATATACCGAAAGAAATTTATGTAACTAAGAAATTTATGTAACTATATTGTATACAAAACCTGAACTTCTTAAGTAAGTTTCTGCGTCTGAGTTCTGCATAAGCCTCGACAAGAGAAACAGCCTTTTCAAGGAGATGCTTAAGATCTTCAATAACTTTCCTCTGTGGATCTTCCACTTCTTCGCTAAGCTTATCAACTTGAGCCACCAACGGAGTGAGCCTAAAGATTGTTGCATCGAGACGGTCAAAGATGTATGCTGAGGTTAAAGATCTATCTATAGCTTTTTTGACGGCATAATGAAGGGCTTGGAGAACAAATCCAAGAGCAGGCCTTACCACAATCTCAACAACTGACATTATTCTTGGAAATTAGAATAATCGCGATTATGATCAGGAAGATGGGCTTCAGCTTTCGAGATTAATGTATGGAGGAGTGACAGGGGCGGATCTAAATGTAAAGTAGGTAGGGCACGCACGTGCCATCTCCCAAAGCTTAATTTACAAATTAGTTGTAACCAATCTTCTTCTTCTTTCGTATTTATACAAAGCATACGTTATACATATGTAGTTTTGGCTACTTAATGTTTATAATCCACTTATTATATCATCAACATCGTGTAAGAATAAGGCTACTAAATAAAAAAAATTTGGGCTTTTAAAGTTATTAAATGGGCCTTAGGTTGTGTTATGCAACCAAAGTAAGTTAGGATTGAGCTAATCTTGATACATTTTGGTTGTTGTTGTCAATCACAGATGTGTTATATAGTTTATATTAAGTGAAAACGTGAAACAACTATCATTGGTTCAGGAACAAAATTCAAATGGTCTTACTGGGAACAATGGTACATCAAATCTTAAAGTGACACAGGCTGCAAAATCACAAATTGGGAAAGTCCCACTATTCTAAAGTAGATGTTAGACCCGTGAGGTAAACATGTGTTATTCATTGGGGAAAGTGATATTTATCTTGTTCTCATCTTCTCTACCAATTACAGTAAAAGTATTTATATCAGGAAAGTAGCTTTGGTAGGACCTTGCTCATCCAATCCTATCACGAAGGTCATCATAATAATTCATAAACGAGAAAAATGTTCAGGTTCTTCCCATCAAACGATGGTGTCACAGTCATCTTTGTCCTCTAAAAGTCACTTTCCCCAGCTAGATTTACCAGTCTGCACTTATGCAATGCATGGTGCCCATCTTAAGATGCCTCAAACCGTTCATGATGAGGGGTTAACTCATCTTGTTGTCCACATTAGTTGCATTTACTGTTGAAAATGCCTTTTGATCGATCTGAACAGTCTTCTTCTGTGGTCATTCGTCATTTGATAGATCTATTGTCGATCTTTCTATATGTAGGACATGTTTACTATTTGTCTCGTCTCTTTCAACTCTTTGTTTTTCCCTCTCTCTTGCCCTTTAGTGTTTTCAAGCTTTTACACTATTTCTAAAATTGGATTGTCATTTCTACTTTTCCGCAATGAATTATTTGTTCTTTTTCTTATTTTTTCTCCTTGCGGTATATTGTCTTTTGAGAGTTTCTTTTGGCATTGGATTGTACTTGCGTAGTTGTATTTCCTTACAAGTTCTAAATTTATTAATTCTTAAGAAAAATAACCCCCCAAAATGATCTTTTAGTAGTATCACTATTAGGATATTGTAGAAAATAAATTGTATAAATATTGGATGAAGAAGCATAAAGACTTGTGCTATACTCTCAATCTATCTATCTTCAGAGATATTGTTTTAAATTTAGTATAAAAATAAGAAAAATAGACTGACTAGAATTATTAATAAGACTTGAGAGTTTGTAAAAAATGAAGAGCACTCTTTTTTTTTCATGGTCGGCAAGATGGCAATGAAGAGTCACTATATATTCGTAGGTTCATACCTTAACTTATACGTACTTTTGATGTACATTTATTGCTAAATCTATAAGTGTATACGCATATTAATTTATGTACGTATACTTAGATACACAAACTTAAAAATAGAAAATATGTTTGAGGATTCTTGAGTCATTTACTTATCTTTAACAAAAAAAATGTATAATATATATAGTAGTACAATCTAAGATTTCTTTCATATTTAAATTTAAAAATATATATCTCTCAAACAGAAAACTTAAAATTAAACATATAAATAAATGGATCACACCTAGTTCTTACTATTTTATCATTGTTCTCATACGTTATATTTCTCTGCTGTCAATTTTGCTTCTTCTCGTAACGTTTGGAAAACCAAATTTGACTCGAAAAAGTTCCAATGGCCTAAAATTGCCGAGTAGTGAATCATTTATTAACTAATCTGACAAGAATTAAAGAGAGAACAGTCTCACATTTGTCGATATGGATTTTCACAATGTTTTTCCCACGTGCTCAACTTTAACCGTCCAAGACTTTTTCTTTCGGTTTTTCTATCTTTTTTTGCGTAAAACCCTAAGTTAACCCACTAATGTTTATTCTTTTTTGTGTCTCGTTCTCTACTTTATACTATATCAGTTAGTCCACTAATTAAGAATAATCAACTACGTTATATTTATAACATTAACCACGTTTCACCCAAAAAAAACTAATATGTGACAAAATTATTATAGACATGTCAATGAATCGATAAGGATATATGTGAATCTATAGATAAACTTAATTTATGAAAGACAAACCTTGAACAAGAGGGTAAACATATTCTTAGATGAAAGTATGATTGCCGACAAAAAATAAAAATAAAAATGAAAAATAAAATATATAAGTATGATTGAGTTCATATTACACAAAAGAAAAATCAGAAATATGGTCCACTTCATATATTGTAGTAAACTAGTACTTCGACAATATATATATATATATATATATATATAATATATATAGCTGAAAATTATTATAAAATAAATAATAAATATGCATAGTCGCCAACCTGAAATTTTACATTTAAAGTGGTAAGGTATATCAACAAAAACTCTAAACCATACATTTTAAACCGTGAATACTAAATCTTGACGACAGTATAACCTAATCTTTTAAGACATTGTACCTGAATAAAATTGTCTATCTTTTAAATATCAAAATAGATTCACCCTATTTTTATAAAGATTTTCAAAGATTTTTTTCTTAATATCTTATAGTTATTCTTTGGATAAAAAATTCAACACGTGTCCTCAATTAAACCAATGTGTGCCCTGATGTTGATGGGTATGGCTGCCTATATAACAACACGAATTGGACGAAGATAACATGACTTACCAAACAATACCAAATGCAAACACAACACATGCAGCAACAACAACTCCATCACTTCGTCTTTGTCCACGGCTCATGTCATGGAGCATGGTGCTGGTTCAAACTAGCTGCAAAGCTCAAGGGTGATGGTCAACGTGTGACAGCTATCGAGCTTGGTGGGTCCGGGATCGACACGAGGCGGCTCGATGAGGTTCGTTTGGTGTCGGAGCATCTTGAGCCTTTGATGAGTTTCATGGAGTCTCTTCCTGCGAATGAGAAGGTGGTTCTCGTTGGTCATAGCTATGGTGGCATTGGAACTTCTCTCGCTATGGAAAGATTTCCGACCAAAGTCTCTGTTGGAATCTTCCTCTCTGCTTATATGCCGCACCATGATTCTCCTCCGGCGGTTTTGATTCAAGAGGTTCCGGAAATAAAATTATCTTTCTCTTATCTTGTTTGAGACCATATCCTTATGAACTTATCTGCTAATCGCATGTCACACATTTTGTTTGTATATATGCAGTACTTTAAGAGACTACCAGAGGGTTTCGCCATGGATAGTGAGTTTACATTCGAGGAAGGACCAGAACACCCTCCGAGTTCAGTTATGTTCGGTACTATTTTCATGAAGGAGAAGGCATATAGTAATTGCCAATTAGAGGTGAGTCTAAAGTTATGATTATAGCATAACGTAGTAGTTTCTATGTGAGTTAAGATAATCTTTGTCTGAGATCTGGTGGTCACTGTTGGTAATATGATTGCAGGATCTAGAATTAGCCATGGCGTTGGTGAAACCGAGCTGGTTATACGCTAAGGAATTGGGAGGTGAAGATTTGATATCCAAGGAGAGGTATGGATCTGGAAAGAGAGTGTTTATTGTCTGTGAAGGCGACAATGTGCTTCCAGAGGAGATTCAGAAGTGGATGATTAGTAACTACGAGCCTAACGAAGTGAGGAGGATTGAAGAAGCTGGTCACATGGCTATGCTCACTAAGCCACAACAGCTTTCTCAACTGCTACAAGAAATAGCAGCGAAATATAACTAAATGTAAAATGATAACAACCATGTATGATTTGAGCTCAATTACATCTATGATATGAATAAGAGAGTTTCAATATATGTGATTTTGGTTATTTCTACACTGTAACTTCGACATTTCACTGCTTACTGTATTTGGCTGGGGCAGTTTCACATTAGCTTGACAAGAGTATCTTATACCTTTCAGATATGGATTATGGAGGCAAGAACATAATGCTCTCTGTTTCACAGCAGGTGCAGCAACAACGAATTTAGGATCTCTCTGCAGAAACACAACTCATGTCAGCTACACTTATATCACAACCCCAAGAAATTCTATTCATGAGATTCTCTTTAACTTACATACAATTCAATTTTTTTTTTTTTGACGATACATACAATTCAATTTATGAGCCAATTAGTTTGCAATTTGATCTGGAAAGGAGTCTTCTTTGTGTTGGCATCTGATCCTTCTCTCTCAGAGAATCTCAGCTGAGAAGCTAAACTGAGAGGTT
>NC_141888.1:22149083-22178073 GCF_030686135.1 Camelina sativa | reverse complement strand
TTCGCCGTTTCTCTTCCGCCGCGTACGTACCGATCACCTCCGCTGTTGTCTCGGAACGAAACCGTCGTAACGGAATCCTCTGAGTACATCGACGGCGTATCCTCTTTGAACGGCGCCGTTTTAATCGGAAAAGTAGGGATCAGAGAGAGATCGAGCTCCGACGAAGGTTGTTCCGACGTTAATCGTCTCCGTTTCGGCGGAGAAGCAGTCGATCTGGTTCTAGAGCTCGAGAATCGGCAGTGATGGTATATATTCCGGTCGCCGGAATCGTCTTTTCGTAGATTCAGCATTTCCGTACAGATCTCCGAAGCTTCGTCGGAAGTGGGAGACGGGAACCCGGCGAATCCGCCGCCGGAGCCGTTGAGAAGCTCCGGTATGGGTTTCAAAGAACCGCCACGTAGCACCGTCTCAACCGCCGCTTGACAGATATTCCAGTTCCCCGTCCATAACAACCCGACGGCTCCGTTCACCGGATTCACAGTTCTTCCACAAGCTTCGTACAGCAAAGACTGGAACAAAGCTGTTAAAAAGTCCAAAACACCCTTAGGATTAATAAAAACGTCGTCGTTTGTGGAATAAAAGGTGAAGAGAGAGAGAGAGAGAGAGAGGGTTTGGTTTTAAGTACCAGGGCATTGAGGTTCGGGTACGGCGGAGATGAAAGACATGAGACCAGCACGGCCGAAGAACTTAGCGACGAAGACGGTAGCGTGGCCTTGAGCTTCTGGTGACTCGATCCATTGGATACATGGACGGAGGATGCAATTCTCACTGCAACCTTTTCGAAGAACTCGACAACCATTGCAACTCATCGTAGTAACTTTTAATGTTGGTTTGGGTTTTTCTTTGCTGTAATCTTGGAGATTCAAGAAGATGATTTATTTTTTTTGCTTTTGGTACAAGAAAAAGATATTTGCTGTAAGAGAGGAAGAGAGAGAGTGGGACAAGGGTTTTAATGTTTGGGAGAAGAAGGAAGAGTATGTTAATATATATAGACAGAGAGCGAGTAAGAGAGAGATAGATTGATACTTGAGTAAAGGAATGGGTCATGCTTTTGGGATTTTATTTTATCTTAATTGGATAATCAAGTTTAAACAACCCTACAAAATAGAATGATTAGTGCAAAAAAAAAAAAAACTGATTATTTTGTATTGTTAAATTACAATAGCTTTGATCAATAACCATGTAGGTGTACCATTAATAAATTACTACTTACAAAAATGTTATGTTCATTTCTTTTTTTACCGTATTTTGGTATCGTTTACTTTTCCTTGTACTAACTAAAAATCTTGTGTACCGACTCATTATTTTGCATAAGAAACTTATGTTATATACTTCAAGAATATGAACCCTTTTTTTCTTGTTTTGTACTTTTGTTATGGTAGGTTAATTGAGATTTTGCCCAAAGAAAAAAAAAAGTTAATTATGAAAGTTAGATATAAAAAGAAAAAAGAAATGGTGTGTGTGTGGTTGTTGACTAGTTGGTGATGAGGAGAGAGAGAGGAGATTCCAAGGTGATGGGTGCGAACGGCTCCGTGTCTCCGCGAATAGTTGTGCCTCCTCAACCATTGGTTCTTTTCTACTTTTATATTTTATTTCTTTCTTCTATTCATTTTATAAAATTTCTATAAATGGGTTGCGTCATGCATGAACGATCTCGATTATTTGATATGCAATTCTCAATTCTATCTGATCCAGTGTTTATTTGTTTGTTGACATTTGTTTTTGGATTTCACAAGTTTTCATTTAGTAATATATCTTTCTCAACCAAAAAATGTAGTGTGATTAACATGCATTGGGCTAATGACCCCTCAAGAGTCGTATCTCCAACTAAAAATCAGTAATAAGTTTGCGTTTTTTGTAAAGAAAAACATCTACTCGTGAAACCTAAATTTGCCTATCTTAAAATATTCCCAATGATACGATTTCAAATATGGATCATCATGCAGTACGTATACTTTGTATACAATATATATAGAATATAGTGATGAAACCAATAAGATTGTGTTTTTGTTTAGGGTTAAGTCTAATCTTGACCCTTCAACGAAACAAATCCGCTATATGACCCTTAAATCGACCTTAAGGGTTCTGATAATTTAATATGAAAAAATGTTTTAGAAGAAAGATAGAGGCGTTGCTGACTCACGTGTGTAGCAAAATCAAAACACTTTTTCTCCTTACATTTAGTAACAAAATCAAATGTGATGAACGAAAGATCTACAACATATATATATATATATATATATATTAATAAATCAAAAATGTCTTCTCTTCTACATACTTTCCAATAGTAATGCGGTAAACGGCGCCGTTCATTGCTTACGTGGTGTCCTTTACCTACACTCCAATTAGGCATATTTCCACTGAATGAATGCAGCCATCTCTATATAATTCTTTATTCACCCAATTACTTCACTCCATTAGTACTAATTACTAAATAAAGAACGCAGAAGTATTCGTTGAACTTAATTATGGGTTCTTAAGGTTTATTTGCTTAGACATTTTCAGCACACTTAAACGCCACAAAGTTGGTCGACAAAATGTTCGAAACAGACGCTTAGACGCTACCTCGACTAGTCAACTATTGGTTTTATTGTGTTTTACTTCATAACTAAAAACTATTTACAGCAATTATTCTATTTTGAATCCTATAATACATGTTTATTACAAATTTTGATTTGTTCCCTTTGTTCTACAAATATAGTTCCTGGAGACTTGAAGTTATTCCTAACAAATATTGTTTTTAATTAGCTTTATTTTGTAATGAAAGCGAAAAAATGCATGACAAACTATTTTTACAGTTCAATACACTTATTGAGATGTTGTTTGATAGAGAAGAAATGGATGAAAGAGAGGTTCCACAAATGGCATTTATTGAGTGCTCCAACATTTCCTCTTTGATTGTCAAAGTTTTACGATGAGTTCTACTTTTTCAATTTTTTCTTCGACATCTCCATCGAGTTCTGATTTCAATATAATTGGGCTATATATATATATATATTCTCAGCTATAAGAGAGGACACACTATCACTATGGGCTATATTACACTTTTATTATGGTCCAAAGACTCCAAACAATGAGTCTTTGGTACATTAACACCATTTCAACGGGACCTTGGATATCATTGGAACGTTGGAGTGCTTTAGGCCTTTAACATTCTTGTAAGGCCTTACTAAATTTCAAATTACAATATGCCCAAATTTGTGAAATTTCAAGTTTTTAACAATATGAACACAGTCGTGAAAAAACATGGGAAAACGACCAAAGTTTATACTAATTATTTGCACATGTTTATATAAGATGTAAGGTGTACGACATAGTTTTCCTTTGATTTTCTAGTGCGCTATTATGTTTTTTTTTTGCCTTCATTATTTTCGAAATATCATTTTCCTTTTTAGTCTTTTCCAAGCCAAAACCTAAGCTAGATTAATTTTAATAGTTATAATTTTTTATGTTTAATTTAACCAATCTTATGTACACCGATACACTATGATTTTAGAGAATTTGATTTTAGAGAATTTGATGGGATTTAGAAAATTTAGAATTTTGATAGATTTTAGGGAAGTTCATATGATTTTCTGTAAAATTCTTTCAAATCCCACCTAAAACTATGAGATTTGGATTTCTGTATTTTTAACTAAACAAATCCTCTAAAATCCTCTAGAATCCTAAAAATTATTAAAATCCTAATCCACAAAACTGTTTTGAATAACAGTGGATTTTAAAGTAGATTTTTAAATCATCAGTTCAATAACAAATGATTTTAATGGATTTTAAAGTAAATTTTTAAATCATCAGTTCAATAACAGTGGATTTTAATAGACTTTTTAAAATCCATGATTGAATAACATAGAATTTGTTTTTAAATCATCAGTTCAATAACAGTGAATTTTAATAGACTTTTTAAAATCCATGATTGAATAACATAGAATTTGTAAATTTCACACAAATCACTTAAAATGTCAAGTTGAATACACCCCTCCCCCCCCGCCCCTTATATTTTAGAAAACATCTTATAAAAATCAATTTTTGGTGTCACAGAAAATATTTGTCTGTATATAGTGGCATTTAATTTAGTGAATACCCAATATCCACATTTTTTTTGGGGATGCATAACTACTCTTTTTCTTAGAAGACACATAAAGAACTGGGATCGATTTGGACGTGTAAGATATTTTTTCTTATCGGAACAAATTATAAATCCTAAAAGACTCGTAAAACTCGTGAAAACGAAATAATACAGATCTATAGAAAAATAATTTAAGCGTGGAGGGAAGTGTGTGTGCCAACCAATCAAAAGATAATAGTAATCAAAGACGACAAGACACTTAAGGATTAGCTTCGTTAGGTACTACTAACCGATCTATCACTACTCACAATAATTAATACTAACATAACCCAATATTAATACTATTTTCTGCTAATCAAATTACGTTTCAAAATAGAAAATTTTATTATTTAAATATTAAAAATGTTTAGTCGAATAGTTAAATCCTTAGGAACAGATCACTTCAAGCTGGGGAGTGACAGATTCACAGAAGTGTGTTTCCTTTGCTTGCGGAAGTAGTAAATGAAAAATTCAACAAATAAAAAAAAATCAATAGGAAATTTCCAAGAAATAGTAGCTTTTATTATTATTCTCTCTTATCAAAACAAAATTAAGAATAAATCCAAATATTTCCCTGTTTTTTTTTTCTTTTTTTTTTTTTACTTTCTATAAACAAAAACCAACAACGAATAAACATTTGAAGATTTTATCTTTTCGTATACGTAAAATAGAAATTTAAAATAATCCAATAGTCCACTCCAATCGTTTTCATTACACAAGACTCAGCTAATGATCGATCACTAGCTAGCTAAGCCCGATCGGTAAAAATTATAATAATAATAATAATAATCACAACACCGACTTTGTAACTTCGTCGTCGGAGAGTTGACTTTTCCCATCGCTAACTTGATCAGCCGGTAAGTTCAGGTCAAACCCGTGGCTAGGCATGTTACTGTTACTACCACCACCACCATCGTAGTGACACCGTTTGTGACCACCCAATGCTTGACCAGACGGAAACGACTTAAAACATATAGAGCAGTTATGAGTCTTCCCACTTTGACCAACCAAACCGTTACTAGTAATATTTGCGTTATTAGTAACGGAGCCGTTGGTGTTATTATTACCGTCGTCGTTATTATTATTACTAACCGGTTTCCGATGACTGGTTTTGTGTCCACCTAACGCTTGGTAAGACGGGAAAGATTTGCCACAGACTGAGCACTTGTAATCTTTTTGATGATCGGACGGTGGAGAAGAAGGAGAGTGATGATCGGACGGTAGAGAGTGATGATCGGAGGAGCCACGAGCGAGCATGAGGAGGCAAAGAGCGAGATACTCTTCTTCGGAAGGAGGGTTGGATTGATCTGTGCGGTGTCGTTTCGTGCGTTTTCTTTTGGTCCATGATTCAAGATTCTCGGGCTCGGTTTGGTCGAGGCAGCGGAGGAAAGGAGGAGGAGGAGGAGCGTTGGTGGTGGTGGTGGAGGTGGGAGAATTGAGAGTGTCGAGAGCCATATGGTGTGATCTTTTTCTTTGATCAAAAATGATGATTGAGAGAGATGATTATAAAAAAAAAAAGATGGAGAGAGTGAAGTGAGCTGGTGAGGGAGTGAGATGAGATGTGAGCACGTCTTTGTTTTAATTTTTGGGTGATTAAGAGTGGGAACGTGGGCTCTAAGTGATCAAGTGGTGCTTCTTCTCTTATTTCTCCATACCATTAATATCTCATCCTACTATTTCATCTTTATTAATTTTCATATATATTTTATTTTATTTTATATATAGAGAGATAAAATTGAACTAAATCCATTCCAATATATGTAAAGAAAAAGACAAAAAAAAAAAAAAATGGGACTTCAAGTTTATGTTGGGGTTAATTTTATCAGTTATGTTGGTGTAATTAAACCGGTTAATTATGATGATGAGAGAGATACTCAAGTTCATATATATAGTACATATGTTACTAATTAAATTTTATAATTCTTTATTTTGCTTTCGAGCTGTTCTACTCTCAACACTAACATATATGATGAATATATGATCATCAATATTATTTTGGATTGATCTTTTGATAAAACTAGGAAAATATTATAAAATAAAATATACATCAAAGTCTGGAAAAAACTATCTTTTCAGTGGCCACCGGCTTTACTTACTAATAATGCGTAATCTAAGAATGCCTATTTTAAAAATTATGTGCTGTGGGGAAAAAAAAATCATGTAAACTATATATATGTTATTAGAAGAGTCTAACATCAAACTTTATTGAAAAGCCGAAAAAAGTAACACATTCACAAAGATGGAAAACTAAAGTACTTATCAAAGTTGTGCCAATTTTGTCGATAGGTAGCAGTCCAAATCATGAGCTGATCAGCTTAATTCAATTTCTTCTTCTTCTTCTTCCTTTTTTTAATTGGCAAGGATTTATTATCCGAATTGTCAATTTTAAAAACACTTTATTCAAACTAAACATCTATCCACACACATACTACTTTTTACAATAATATAACTATTATTGTAAAAAAATGATTGTAAAAAAATAACAGTAACTTATAGATTTTGTAGTTTTAAGTCACAAAATTGACTTTTTTGAGAGGATAAATTTATCATACTATTAGAAGGTATAAACTAAAAACAGGAAAGCATAAACATGCGACAGGTGTTAGATGGGAGTTTTTGAGTTTGCCCATATCTTCGGAGTTAGTTTAAAGGTTAGGCCAGGTTAGCGAATCTTTTCACCTGTGATGTGTGGCGTTGGGTCGTTGACGAGCTGTCAATTTTTCATTGGTTGGACGAAGGTTAGATTCTTTGGTTGGGGGACACGTGGTTAGTTGTGTATGGTGGAACTGGTACGATTTGGTGGAGACTTAAAATAGACGGTACGAGACACTTTCTTAAGGGTCAGGCGACATGGCTGTGTGTGACACCACCCACTTCATAAGCAACTAATTTTCTTTATTTATACAACCAAAAGAATTTGTGATCTTTAAAAATATTTCGTCTAGAGACTTGGCATTCCTTGATTTTTTGTTTCTTTCATGTTTTTTTTTTTTCTATCCCGATTTAGTATAGATCTGATAAGAGAAATAAAGAGGAGATAATTAGATGACACATGAAGATCGGAGGAATTTGAGTTCGATAGACAAGAAGTGGATATACATACGCATGCATGGGATGATGATATTTAGTGCTCTAGAATGGACCATTGAGTAACAAAGAGTCCAAATTAGTGACAGAGAGATGTATTTTTCAAAATGTTTTAAATTTACTATGTTTTTTCTTCATAAATTCAAAGTTTAAGTTATTAAAAATTTGAGAAATGTAATTTTTCTCATAATAATATATAGATGGATTAAAAAAATCTACAACTAAATTATTATTATTATTATTTTTTTTGTATAAATGACACTCGATTAGTATTCTCATGTGATTTAGAATTATTTATTAGATCTGCAATTGGGAGAAACCTTACGAATGTGAAAGAATGGTTTATTAGATATTTCTATTGGCTTTTAGTTTGGATTTTGGAACATCCCTCATACGATCCTTTTTCCAGTGTTCTGTTTTGACCTCTTTAGAAGAATATAATTCAGCGGATCTCTTAATATAATGTTTCAGTAGCTTTGCCTTGGAAAATGTTGATACTTCAATATATCAAGTCATGCAAATACGACGTCAAATGAAAATAAATATACAGAGATCACCTATATATACCTCTAAGTCCAATTTTGCAAGGATCTCAATATGGAGCAGGACCAGAAGAAACCATAATATTTAAAGCAATTGTTAGAAAACTGGACAATAACATTTTCTGTGTTTAATGTGGAGCAGACTTCATTTTTCTTATTTTGCCACTTATATATATGTCTGGGACATCTCTGGAGACAATATCAGGTTGGGTTGTCTTGACTCACTCTGGTAATGAACTAATGATGTTGTTTATGTCTTCTCACAATCTCCATCAGTACCATTGTCTGATTTCTAGAAAAACATCGAAATTGGTCTCTAGTGTTGTTGTAGGATGCATGTGTTTTACAAATTTTTACAAAAAAAAAAATGTTCACGCAGAAACTATAATGTTTATCCTCCCACTATTGGTTTAGATAAATGAGTCCATCTTAAAAGTCTAATGGACTCTCTCGTCAATAAGAAAAAGAGAAATAAAAAGTTTAAAAAGAAAGAGATGGCTTCGCCCGGGTTCGAACCGGAGACCTTCAGTGTGTTAGACTGACGTGATAACCAACTACACCACGAAACCTTGGTTGTTAAACTGTAACAAATCATTCTATCTAACTATTAAAGTAATAGAAAAAAACTGGGTTCTCCGAGACTCCGATCACCAGACACCATGAGTAAAGGTCCGGGACTATTCGCCGACATCGGGGTATCAGAATCTCCCATTCTTCATCTCCAGTAGTTTATATTTCTTGTCGATATCGCCAATCGCCATGTAGTGAGACGCTCGCTAGTGCGTTAATGTGCAAGTGTTGATGCTTCTGATTTTGTGTTGTGTGTTCTCTTCTTTGTGTGTGTGTGTTAAGATCTGTTGACGAGAGATTACAGCACCGATCAGAAGTTCAGTATCTCCACTAACAGTATCACCGGCGTCGTAAGTCCCCCCTAATTCACAATGTGTCTACGTTTTGGGTTATCTAAATTCATGTTCTTCGTAGATACTCTGTTTTCGCTTTTATGAATTCGTAGCTTATGTTTTGGCCAGCGAGTGAATTATTGAGCATTTCTGAGAGACAGGGCAAGTTTAGGATGGCATTAGTCTTTAGTAGTTTGGTTATGGAGTGAATTTAGAAGTCAATCTGGTTTGTATCTTTTGATTCTGCTCCTGAGACTGATTCATCTGTGACTTGGAGTAATTGGCATGTACTTCTGTCTTTTCATTTGTGGCTTTTCAGAAGCACATGGATCTTGTTGTAGAATGAATATAATACTAAAAAATGGTTGCAACCTATTTGACCCTTATCTTCTGCTGTTTTTATGATATAGGCTCTTACTTCCACTGCTCTGAAGAATCTTCTGCTGCTGGTTGCAACCTATTTGACCCTTATCTTCTGCTGGTTGCAACCTATTAGTACATGCTGCTAGTGTTGCCACACAGTACAAGTACAGAAACGCTTTGTTCGATGTCAAAATCGACACTGATTCTAATGTATAGTATAGTCTCTAACATTATTCACTCAACAACTTTGATTTTTGGAAGAAGTAAAACCATGTTTCTCACCTCTTCTTTTATTTTTTTCACTTGGCCAGATTCTGACAACCATCACGTTCACTGAGATCCTCCCATCGACAAAAGCCATTGCTTCCTTTAAAGTGCCTGATTACAACTCAAGTAAGGTAATATAATCTATAGTTCTTTTACCTAATAAGGTTATAATGATTTCTTCAGCATTCTGAATACAAAGCCTTACTATGATATTTACAGCTGGAGGTCCAATACTTCCATGATCACGCAACAGTTACAGCCGCTGCAGCTTTACAACAAAACCCACTAATTGATGTAACAGCCACGCTAGGTTCACCAACTATCTCGTTTGGTGCTGAAGCTGGATATGACACCACATCTCGAACTTTCACAAAGTACAACGTCGGAATCAGTGTCACAAAGCCTGATCAATGTGCTTCCATAATACTGTAAGACTAAAAAAGCTCTTATTGATCAAAGTTTTACTGAGCTGTTAATTTGTATGATCTGGTGAATCTTTTCTTGGAAAATTTTCAGGGGAGATAAAGGAGAATCGATTAAAGCTTCTCATCTTTATCACCTAGATGAGTCAAAGAGAAGCTCAGTAGTTGGAGAGGTATTCAGGAAAATCTCAACGAACGAGAACACAGTAACTGTTGGTGGATTGTATGCGGTTGATCACTTGACGAATGTGAAAGCTAAGCTGAACAGTAACGGTAAGCTTGGAGCTCTTCTGCAGCATGAGGTCCTCACGAAATCGATAGTGACTATCTCAGGTGATTTCGACACCAAGACATTAGACAAGTACCCAAGGTTCGGTCTCTTGCTTGCTCTTAAACCTTGAAGAGCTACACATACCAGTATACCACCAATAGAACATTACCCTTTTCTCTCGAATGCCATTGTTTAGACTTGAGTTTGTTGTCGTTTTTTTTGCATAATGAATTCCTCAGGTTATCTACTACTGTCTGTCATCAGATAATTCTTATTCGAAGTTGTTTTTATTTTGAGCTCATGCTTAATTGAAATAGTTATGTCACTCGTATCTGTGCTTCAAAATCAAAACTCTTTAATTGTATAAGTGTTCATAAGAATTATTTCAAAAGTTGTAGTAGAAAGGATACGAGACCAACCAGGGGTAGAAATAATAATATAGGGGTGTGAGCTTCAAAATCAAAACTCTTCAGTTGTATAATTTATTTCAAGAGTTGCAGAATTGTTTTTAAAAGTTGTTTTTGTTCGGCTTACTATTAGAGAAGATAAGGTTTTGTTGGAAGAAGTGATACAAAGAAATGAAACGATTTCAGAGTTGCGCCAATCCGAAATTACAAATGAAAACCATCACAATACAAAGATTATTCCAAACTAAAACACACAAAGCAACGAACTAAGAAAACCAAGATTTTTGGAAATTGTGATGTAAGAGACGAATTGATATGTCTTTCGAAACACACAAAGACGTCATTTCCATATGTTTCAAATGAAAACCACAATCAAAATGGAACTTCAAAATGTAATTCTAACAGCCTTAAACCAAGAACACCAATCTAGAATAGTTCAGCTAAGATACCCACAATTCAACAAGTAATCGTTAAACCACCAGCTAACCTAGTCACATTCATCAAATCACAGAGAACCAACATAGCTTCCACATAAATATCAATCAAACAACCCACATTCATCAAAACCTCAACCAAACAAACCAAACTACATCAAAAATGGGAAAATGAGACAAACTCCATAATCAAACTTCAAATATTCAAAATCAAAACATGTCTTCTCATGTCCAACACCATAACGAAACAGTGATAACATTCCAGAAACAAAACTTAACATAAAGAAGCGACTGATAATAATAAACTAAAAGATGAAACCTTTTTCTCTCTCGAAAAAAAAGTTCAAATCTTGTTTTTTGCTTACTTAATCAACGTTCTGCATAACATCCTCAGAAGTAAACTTGGTACCCTTCTCCTTATCAGCAGCGGCACGTCCCTTAGCCTTCCTCTCCAAAAGCGATTT
This sequence comes from Camelina sativa, assembly GCF_030686135.1. NCBI lineage: Eukaryota > Viridiplantae > Streptophyta > Magnoliopsida > Brassicales > Brassicaceae > Camelina > Camelina sativa. The sequence goes on along the minus strand of NC_141888.1, from coordinate 22,166,809 downwards.
CCTATCCTTATCAAGACGAAGCTTCGAAATCACCACCTTCGACGGCTGAATCCCTACGTTCACGGTGGTTCCGTTCACCTTCTCCCTTGTGATCCTCTCGATGTGAATCACCCATTTGCGACGGTACACCTGGACAACTTTGCCCTCACGTCCCTTGTAGGTACCACGAACGATCTGAACCTCATCGTCTTTGCGGATCGGCATGGATCTGACGTTGTACTTCTGACGGAGCTCGGTTGACAGAGGAGAGCTCATTATCACACGCCTCTCGCTTGATGAGGCTGTGAAATGAGCCTTCCTGTTCTTCCTACGGGAAGAGGTCACTCTTGGGTTGTACTTCATTTTCGCCGCCGGGGGAGGTTTTGAGTCTCTCTATCTATCTAGGGTTTTTTTTTCGAGTGAATGAGGAAGAGACGTAGAGTGTTAACGAAGCTTATATAGTCTGTAGTCGAGCTAGGTTTAACTGGAAATTAGGGCTTTCTTTTATAATGGGCTTGGGCCTGTTTCAGATTTTAATATTTTAGGCTGAGTTTATATAAACTATAGTTTTGGCCCAGAATAAGTTCTCATGTGATTTGAAATAGAGGGAGAGAAATTACAAGAAGAAGAAAGTGAAAGATAATTACAGTTGGACTAGTTTTTATTAGATGCAATCAAGTTTAACGGAAGAGGATAGTCATAAAACAAAGCGATTCCATGGGTATATGGTTGGTATCATGTTATTATTGACTAGTTGTATCATGCAATTTAGAGAAGCTTTTTTTTATATCATGCAATTTAGATTTTGGTGAAAAGAAGAGAAAAAAAAAAACATAAAGCTTGGATGATTTATGAAATACTGTATGTAGCTTATATCTTCGTTAATTAATTCAGAAAGTTACAATACTGTATAAAGAAGTTCCTACACATATAAGATAACACATCATCAAGAAAAAGAAAACTATGACTTTTTATACAATTCAGTTATTGACTAACATGATTTTTTTTTTTTTTTTATCTAAAAAGTTTCGATCCAAACCCTTCATTTCTCTTTGGACCGGAAAGCATAATTGAATCATTGTAATTTTTTTTTTTTTTTTTAATTGCTATAATACTGTTTGACATACATGATCTCCAAAACTCTCAGAGATATGTCCGGATTATTGAGAAACGTATTTACGAAAAGGATTGTTTACATCCAAAGACTCCTAAAATTTCAATATATGAAGGAAGTTGTAAAGGATATATGAAGAACTAGCTAGGTTGGATGAAAATATGACAAATTATGAAGAGAAAAAATGAGTGTCATGACATGGAAAGTGTGGACTATATGTCTTGAATAGGCCCGATCAAACTAATCTCCTGAAGGATGGGTTGTACGAATAAATTGATATAAACAATCCATGGTTATCACTACAAACGACAAGTAAGAAAAAGTCCAATCAGACTTAATGGCTAGTACTACTATATATACACAACAGTTTAAGCTAATTTAAACCTAGTTGAAATCTCGTGAAAAATTTGAATGTTAGATTAGAACCAATATGTACATTTGTAACACATGTGGACGTGGTCCATCTTTATACGATAGTAAGAAGGTTTATTGATATGGTGTAAGAAAAAGGAAAAAACGCATTTAAAGACTTTCACGCATATAATAACGATCACAACAAATCCATTTATTTCCCATATTGCTCTCACATTTATTGCCTTATTCACTGTTCAATCTTTCCTTCTCTTCTTTACTCTCTCAAAACCTAACCGGCGATTTCGAATCTTCTTCTTCTTCTTCTTCTTCTTCTTCTTCTTCTTAAGAGATATCACACCATATTATTCTCATTCTTTTTTCATCTTCTTCTCTTTCTCAAAAAAGACAATGAAGCGATGGACAAACTTAGGGTTTGTAGATACGATCTATGAAGAAGAAGATTACGTCGTCGACCACTCTAATTCCTCTTTCTCTTCTTCTTCATCATCTCTGTCTCTTTCTCCTCATCATCATCAACGACGTATCAATCTCTCTTCTTCTCCTTCCATGGAGCTTGATTCTAGAGTCCATAAATGGTAATTTTCCTCTTTAGTAAATTACCAAATCTTTACCACATTGTAATTTCTCTTCTTTTTTTTTTTTCCTTTTTTTCTTTGGGTGTTAATTAATATATTAGCTACAATGTTTATTTTCTATATATTTTTGTTTTTTATTCAGGTCGTTGGCTAATAACTCAAAACCTGATGTGTTCGTAAATGTGGGAGGCACAAGGTTCCATCTTCACAAGGTTACACATTTTTTTCAAACTTTTTTCTTTTTTGTCAATTTCGAACATATTTTCATTTTTCATATTAAAAAATCAACGATTTCATGGTATTTTTTAATTGTATATTTGTTACAAATTTTAAAAGATGAACACATTTATTGGAAATAGGCAAAAAAGGTTTGGTTTTTATTGGGGAGGTTATGTGATGTGTTTATTGTTTATCCCATAGGATCCTCTGTCAACAAGGAGTGGCTATTTAAAACGCCACCTAACGGGCGTTAAAGAATTAACTCTCTCACCGCCGTTAAACATAACGGCTGAAACGTTCTCGTTAATTGCCGGTTTCTGTTACGGCGCTCACGTCGAACTAACACCGTTCAATGTCGTTTCGTTAAGAATCGCCGTCGAGCTTCTTCTAATGACGACGGAAGCTGTAAGAAGAGGAGACAACGGTGGAGGAAGAGAGAGTCTGAGGAACTTGACTGAGTCTTATCTCCGACGAGTCGTCTTCGTCAACGTTGATTACATTCAGATCGTTCTCCGCTCGTGTCTTCTTCAGCTTCCGGAGTCCGAAACGACAGCGTTTCTGGTCGGACGATGCGTCGAAGCTTTGACGGAAATCGGAGACGGTGACTGCGTTAACGAGTTTCTCGAGGAAGCCGTCAGACTTCCCGCCGGCGATTTTAGCATCTTCGCCGACGCCGTGCAGCAGCGGTTCCCGCGTCACGATTTGCTCTACAGAGTCGTTGATGCTTATGTCAAGGTAAAAGGTAGTTTCGTCATTTAAATTAAATCTTAACTGATTAGGTTACGTGTCATCTAATGATTGGCTGGAAATTTTTGTAGGTACATGACGGAGAGATAACGGAGGAAGAGAAGGTTCGGATATGTAATTCGATAGACTGTGACAAACTCTCACCGCCGTTACTACTCCACTCTGTTCAAAACCCGAAAATGCCCCTGAGGTTTATCGTGCGCGCCATGTTGCAAGAGCAGCTAAACACGCGCCACTCGATCATGGCTGCTGCTGCGGTCGCCTCTACTGCTCCTCCTGTTGAAGGCCGACACCGAGAGATTGCGGACGCGAGAGACTCCTCAGTGACGCTCGGTTCGCTTCTGCAGCGAGATACAGCCGCGAGGCAAAACTGTCGGCTCAGAGCTGCGATGAATTCAACGAGCTCGAGGATCGAGAGCTTGGAGAAAGAGCTCGACGCGATGAAGAGATTCTTATCGAAAGAATCAGAGAAGCAGAAATCAGAACGGATCATCATCGAGTCGAGGTCAAGAAGCGTGATGGATTCTGCTCGATCAGCTAGTTTTCATCAACCGAGTAACGTAAACAAGACGCATAGAGGCGAGAGAGGATCGGTTTCAAACCTAAGCACGACGTTCCAACGAACACGAGCATCTCCGCATCAACCGCAACCGCAGAAAAGTCTCGGAAAAAGACTGATCAAAGGAATAAAGAAGGCTTTGTATACATCCAACAAACAAGGAGCCAAGAAAAATGCATTTGCAGTCGAGGAGATTTATGATGGGTTAGAAGATTTCGTCTGGATCAAAGACGATGATGATGATGGCAACATCTCTGAAGAACTTCACTCTCACTACATCAAGAACAAATAATCTCTCTCTCTACTCTACATAACAAAAAATTTCGTAACCTTCTTTCACTAATAAAAGTTTTGTAGCCAAGAGTGAATGATTCTGTGTTTCTTCTTCGATTAATGAGACTCCAAAACTAATAATAAGTTCAAAAGAAGGAAAGCTCGATGGATCTTCACGACATTGCAGACTAATATCTCGCATATTTTTCACGCTGCATATATATATATATATAGCGAGATTTGTTAAGTTGATGTGTTACTAACTAAGACGAGAATGAAACACAAATATGAGAATTTACGTATAACTTACCTTCATTTCCTTTTTCATTATCCTTGCAACAGAAGGTAACCATTGTTCTCCTCTTTCTTTCTTCAATTCTGCGATTCTCTCTTCCTCTTTCTTAGCTTTAGCTTTTGCTGCCGCTTCTTTCACCTCTAATCTAGCTGAAGCTTTCTTAGCCGTTTCCATAGCAGAAGTTAAAATATCCGACCCATCAACAGAAATTGATTTTATTCGTTTCTTAAACTGCAGTAACCACACAAAACAAGAAAGAAATTAGCTTTGACAGATTCATCATCGGTTCAAAACAAAACAATGCTTGAAGTAAAAAACAAGATTAACAACAACCTCTTTAGAGTTTCCTTCAAGTCCTCTGTCAGGGCGTAAATTAGGCTTCTTTTTAGGTCCTTTAATCTCATCTGGTTATACAAGAAAATCATGAAAGTATAAGTTTCTCAACGGATTCATAATAACAATACGATTCAAGATTTTCAGATATGGAGTCTCCAAAGAGAGCAAGCGGTGATGACTAACCTACATGATCAAAGATTATGCCAGTTGCACACCGCTTAAATAACCGAACTCCACAGTCATTCTCTTGTTTATCCTCAGGAACATTGACAGGATCTTCCACAAAGTCTAAAGTCTTCTCCACCATCTCATTCAAAAGGTTCTTAACCTGTTTTCAAGCTTACCTTAATCAGAAACAATACTTAACTCGATAAAGCAATACCTAACCAACAATGAACACAGACTAGGGATAGAAAAAATAGTAAGAACACAGAGTTCCAAGAGCACCCAAAAACACTAATCACTCCAATACAATCAACTCTGTGGTCAATAGCCCAATAAAAATCTAATTGCCATCAACAGAGCTACATGTAGATGAAATTAGCATTGGTTAAGTTCTTTAGTATCTAATGACTGACCTTGATCTGTCCATGTGTTAGCTTTTTAGGTTTCAGACGAAAATCTCCGTTTTCACGTGTCTGAGTAGCTGCGGGTTTCGCGGCGGAGGCGCCGTAAACGGTGGTGGTGGCTATCGAATTGATTGCAGCTTTCCACTTGGGATCTTCCTCTTCGCTGCTGCTATCTCCTCCACTTCTCTCTCGATCAGCCATTCTAAACAACACCGTCTCCGCGAAATCTCTCTACTTTGTCTCTCCGTCTAACGGCGAACTACGAAATCACCGGCAATAGAAACGTCGACAAGGGTTTATTGCGGGTGACCTAATTTTAAAACAGGTAAAACCCCTTTTTCCAGGTTCGGGTCCGGTCCGGGTCGGGTTTAATTTTGAAAAGAACAAATTAAAATTTTCCGGATCCGGGTCGGAACATAGGAGAAGATGTTATGTAAGGTCATCCCCAACGGGGGTTTATATTTTTGGAGCTCTTAAATTTTTTAATTAATATCTTTTGTACTTTTAGTAGGATAAGAACTTTGGGAATCCTAATTAAAATTTTGTCCTCCAATGGTGGGTTTTAATTTTGAGTCTCTTAATTTGAATTTTTTTTTAATTAAAATTTTAAAATAGAAATATGAATAATCTTAACAAAAACAAAAGAAAGCTGAAGTTTGCTCAATCCTTGCCTGATAGTAAAGAATAATCTTAACAAACACAAAAGAAAGCTGAAGTTTGCAAGTAATAACAAGTTATGAAACTGAAAACTGTTTAACATCTTAAAGACAAGACATGCCTACTATTTTATCTGCACGTTCCAAGAAATTTTCGACTGGAGCAGTGTGTATAACCGACGCATCAACAAACCCAGTGTGTTCCAAGTTTAGTTGTAGAACATTTGAAACATCCTCGACTGATGGCTTCAATTCCTACAGAACATCTTCGACTGATGGCTTCAATTCCTACAGATCCTGTACCACTGTATATGCCAATACATTAAACATTTGTGTCAAAATGAAACATTTGAAACATCCGTGTCCGTATAAGCCAATACATCAAACACGCCTAAACACAAACAATAAGACATATGCAATTAAAAGAAGAAGAAAGCCCAATACACCCAAATAAGTGTCAAAATGATTAGGTACTTACAAGTTTCATCAAGACAAGGCAAGTAAGTAACGCTGGAAGCAACCTGTCTCATGATAGCTTGAATCTCCCTCATGATCTCCTTATCACTTTTCTCCCTCAGCACAAGCACACTGAAGTAATAAGTTCCATAAAGATTAGAGCTAACACACAAGTGAAAACAAGAACCACCAAGATTAGAAAAAGAAAACACACTAGCCCTTTGTCAACAACTTCAGTATCAGTCTCAATCCGAAAATTCCACCTCCTCCAAGACTTCACCAGTGGCTTTGCTCATTATGACTAACACTACGCTCTGCAACTTCCCAGCTTCAAGCCATTCTTTTTTTTTACACCACAAATTAACAAACTCAGTCTCAGACTCTCTCAAACAAAAAGAATCAGATCTTAAAATTTAATGTCTATTGTTCTGTTCTTAAGATTGATTACTAACCAACAAAAAAAAAAACCATGAAAATGCTTCAATTCTCGGAACAGTTAGCTCGGAACAGTTAATCAGAGAACCAAACCGAAACAATTATGGAACAAAACAAACCTTAGATTGAGACCCAAAGTCATCATTGGCATCATAACCATATCGTTTCAGACCCAAAGTTCACACTTGTTTACCCTCCGATTCCAATAGCTTCAATCTCATCCGAATCAATCGACTCCAAAATCAAATCTCAAACGATTCAATCTCGGAGTCGATTCAACAACCTCCGATTGCCCATCCGCAGATTTAATCACAAACTTTGCATCGGATCTCCTCCTACCCCAATCTCCTTTGATTCCATAGCCCTTTCATTCAGTCTCCTTTGTGAATTTTGGACTTAGATCGAGAGAGAAAGAGAGAGATATGAAAGGAAGAAATATTCGATCGGAATAAAAAAAAAAAATTCTATTTCTACTTTTGTTCCAACCCATAAGTGACACGTATGGTCTCTTATTCCATAAACGAGTCTACTAATTAAGAGGCTCTCTTATATTATTTTGATTTTTCTGATTTATTTTTTTGCTTCTTTTCAGTTACAACCTCTCTTAAATCCCCCGTTGGGGATGACCTAACAGAACATGTAAACGAAAATGTAACAGAACTGTGTCCTAAAGTAAATGTAATAGAACTCATCATACACTATATCCTCAAAGTGATATGTATTCACAATGGCCTATAGCCTCTCTCTCTTTCTAACCTGTAAATGAATACAGAGCAGCACAACAACAACAACAATAACAATGACAATGAGCAGCAGTGACACAACAGACCAAAAGAAGAAAGTGAAAAAGTCTCTTTTTTGTTCTAAGCAATCTTCTTCTCTGTTGGTGAAGGCAACCGCCATTGTCTATGCCAATATACAGAAACTCTCGACCACATAGGAAACCCGAAATTATACTCAAGAGGCCGATCAGCCGGTCCACCAATTATCAACGGTAACCACAAATATCTCGAATCCCTCAAATCTGCTGGATTCCACCTATCCGCCATAAATATAAACACACCAGGAACACCTGGTAACGGAATCACAAACGTGCTCTGCGCGAAAAACGTCGTTGACCTGAAAATATTGTTACCACCTACACATGGATTCCCTAATGTCTCCCATGGACCCATTATAGACTCAGCTGCATGAGCCAATGCTTCGTTTGGTGCCCATCCAGTACAACCAGAAGTGATCATGTAGTAAGTGTTTTGATGTTTAAAAATAGCAGGAGCTTCTCTGTGTTGTCCAACCATGATTCTCTTCATAACCGGCTTCACATCGAGGTAATTCTCGGTTAGAGGACCTATATGCAGCACGCTGTTGTCTTCTGATGAGTATATCAAGTAGGCTATGTTGTCATCATCTTTGAAGACGGTCATGTCTCTACTGTCAAACCCGTGTGGTGTTTTACTGTACAAGTATTCGAACGGACCTGTTGGGTTATCGCTAATGGCTACACCAACTGATGCTTTAGTGTAGTTTGCATCGTCTATATGCATCCACATCACGTATTTCCCTGTATCTGAATTGTAGATTACTTTAGGCCGTTCGAGTACATTGGAGATGTGTAAGTCATGTGTCTCGTCTGTTTCTTCGGCTGCTAATACAACGCCTTCGTTTTTCCATGTCCATAAGTCTTTCGATGAGTAGCATCCAACACCGATTATATCAACCTGAAAACAAATCCAAGAGAAACTGTTTTTCACATTTCTGATTCAAAATTTCAAGATTGTGTGACATTACTCAAGAAAGCAAGAAAGTGTAAACTTACTCGAGCGGCTCCTTTCTTGTGAGAAAGATAAGTTGGTCCATCTTTGTATTCACCATACCAATAGTAAACCTTAGATACATCATCATACAAAATGCCACCGCCGTGTGCTTGAATCGGGTTACCTTCAGTATCAGTCCAAATTCTACCAGGGAAATAGTAATGCGATGTGTCATTAACATCAATCTTGGTAGGACCAAAAGCAGATTTCATATCGGGGAAAAAAAGATGCCGAATCTGAGAATTCTCGTCGAGAAACTCTTCTACCAAAGTGGTTGGTCTCTTAGGTTTACGTTTGATAGCTCGAGGAGAACGCTTCCTCGGAGGCGGCATATGAATATTCTCTTCTTCAACACGTTCGAGCTCACGGACAATGGGATGGTGGATTAGTAACTGAGGTGAAACTTCAAGATCTACACTATATGTTCTGCTGTAATATAACATGGTTAGATGAATCATGAAAACACATCCCACAACTGCTGATACTAAAGTGAAAGGTGAACAACGCAAAGACGTTGCTTTCTTGTTGTGTTTGTTCTTCATTATCCTCATCTTTGTTCCAAGCTATCCTATCTCCACAACACACAACCTATGTAGTAGATTCAACAAACACACACCCAAACAAAGAAACCATAAGTATCCATTACCCAAAAGTTGAAGTACAACTGTTACATTAACAAATAAAAGAAAGTGATCTAAATAAGCAAAATAGATTTGTTTTGGCCTAATGCAAAGCTAATTACTCTATGGGGAGATTACAAATGTTTTCCCCTGTAACAGATTTGGCTTCAACATAAGCAAAATAATCAAACTAATGCTATGTTCGTCAAATCAGCAACTTAATTAGCAAAAAATAAGCATAATTTCTGATACCAGATCCCAAATAGACAGGAGATAACAACAACAAAAAAATTAGGAGAGAGGATCTCACTCACCTGAAAGACAAGCCGGAGCCGAAGTTTCCGACATGTAATGAAGAGTCTGAAATAGCTTAGCTTGCTCTGGAGTAAGCAATGTCTGAAGAAAACAACAAAGTTTGATATATTCAGATTGTCCGGAGAAGAAGGTCGAACCCGGGAACGTAATTACGGAACCCAGGAGTAGAATTGGGTTGGGTGAAATAAAAGGAATGGGTCGGTGAAGTATTTTGGTTAAGAAGGATCTGTCACGGGAACAAAGAGAGGTCTTTGATGATGATGATAATGGTGATTCAGACGTGCGACCAAAAGGACGAGACCGCAGCTGATACTTCTCTTTACTAGTCTGATGAGTTTTTCTGGTTTTTTTGTTTTTTTTTTTTGCTTTTTCTTGGGATCTTGTCGTGCTGTTTAATTTCACTTATTTTAATTTCATTTGATTTTAGTAATGTAATGATTGTCCTGTTAATAAAAATTTTCACCTTCAGTATTTAATCATTTAATGCTAATTATATACCATTCCTTCCAATTTAAAATAATAATAGCTTCAAGTAGTAGTTTTGTAAAATGTAAATTGTCCAATATATGTGAGAAATTTTAAGACGACAAGTTAAGTTATTCGATGAAAATATGCTTCTTTTTTTTTTGTTTAGCTTTAGCCTTTAGGGGAGTTCTGATTTTTTTTCTTTTTTGTTGGCATATTAAGAAATCACACATTATTGGATTTATATGGTCTAGTGTACGTTTTTTTAATATCTGTAAAGCAATAATTGGATAATAATTCATGCAATAAGAAAGTGTTAAACCTATAACGGCGTTAGTGGTTGACCAATTCGTTTTTCACCTTTTTTTTGTTTATCTTGTCTCTCGCTTGTTCAATTTATTTATGTTTACAGTTAATGCAGAAGCCAAAAAATTACAAAAAAAGTTAATGAAGGGAAACTCTTTAAAACTTTAATCTATTTATAGTTTTGCAACATAATGAAAGCTTTTATTTTTCCTTTTTTCTTTTAACACTAGTCATTTTAGTCAAAATCTCACTCCAATCTTCAAAACATGGCAGCAAAGACAAAAGAAATAAGTAAATCATTTATTTATTATATCTTTTAGAAGATAAACTTGGCTTCAACTAACATTTCATAAGGAAATACACAATAAAGAGATTCATGAATGGAAGGAAATGAAAGATGTAAATAACATAATCATCATCACAAGGAAAAAAAAAGAATCATTGAAGGGTGGACTCATCAATAGTGGGTCAAAAAAAGGCCCATGACAAAGAACCCATTAACATATAGATTTCAACCCACAAATGATTGAAAAACGACACGTGTAAACTGCACATTCCCGATCATATCACCACCACCGCCAAAATCCTTTGGCGGCTACCACCGTCCCCAGCTATAATAAATATAAAAAAAAAACTATGGACGGTAACGTACGTGGTCCACACGCGCTTCTTAAAACGCGAGTGGGTTAGGTGATTCATTTATTTAATCCATACAATTCTCTTATTCCTAACTTCTGGTGTATATGTGTCACCGTATCTCTCCTCTGATTGGCTAATTCAATTTTTCTAAATAAATGATGAATTAATTTTTAAAATAGCAACCCCATGAATCTCGGTGTATCAACCAAAACATTAAAAGCAGATCTAAACCGTTAATTTGGTGGACCAGAAGAAAAATCGAACGGTAGAGATTACGTAGCTTTGACTCTTTTTAATTCGCCGTCACTGGGGGAGAGAGAGAGCAGGCGACGAACGAGGGAGGACAAAGAAGAAGAAGAAGCTTCTCTTCTCAGAGAGATCCCGTGGAGGAGAATTCTAACAGGCGGATCTGTTTGTTTTTGTGAAATCATCAATGGGTTTGTGGGAAGCTTTTCTCAATTGGCTTCGTAGGTGTGTTAGATCCCTCCTTTTTAGATTTCTTCGTATTCAATCTTTCTGCTCTTGTTTTGATTATATTGAGCTAAAAAATTATGTTCTATCTTGAGATTTTGAGTTTGTTTGTTGCTTTGGTCCGCTGAATTTTGAAAATTTATGAGAAATTGGAATTGAAATCATCACCGTAATCAACTCAGCTGTACTTGAATCGTGGTTTTGTTCTTAATTTGGTTTGTTGGAGCTGATTTTGACATGGTTCTTCTTGTACTTATCATAGAAACGTTCTGTAGTTTTTATCCTTTTAGCTTTTATAAGCATTAGATTTGCCAAGTTTTAGATTGACATGGTTCTTCTGTGGTGACATTAAGGGGAAGAAAAGTGAATCTGTCTTCTTAAGATTTTAGATTGCCAGTTTTAGCCATGTAAGAATGAGAGCATCTTTCAAGTTAGCGGTGTGATTATTGTGCTTTATGAAGCAAGAAAGTATTGGTGTACCTTTTTTGCATGGCATATAATGTAGAACAGGTTCTGGAAATTTTAAAATTTCTTGAAAGATTGGTTCTTTTTGGTGTCTAGTTTTGTTTCTATGCTCTATTCGTGTGCCCTGGGCAAAAGTGATTTCAGTTCGGTATTCATTTTTTTTTTTGTTTCGATATGTTTTTGCAGCCTCTTCTTTAAGCAAGAAATGGAGCTTTCTTTGATAGGACTCCAAAATGCAGGAAAGACATCACTTGTTAATGTTGTTGCGGTTAGTATAGTATTATGCTTCCCTTTTGATTTTCTCTTTTTAACACTCATAAGATTGTGATTGGGGATCTGATAGTCACTCTTATGTTTTTACTTGTTTAGACTGGTGGATACAGTGAAGACATGATTCCCACGGTAAGTACTATATTTATTATAAAGTTACATCTTTCACCTGCTCTTTTGGAATAACATGAAGAGATTCTACTTTTGTTTTTATTTTCAGGTTGGGTTTAACATGAGGAAAGTAACAAAAGGAAATGTTACAATCAAACTATGGGATCTTGGTGGTCAACCAAGATTCCGCAGCATGTGGGAACGTTACTGTCGCGCTGTTTCTGCCATTGTGTAAGGATCTTTAGACTCAGGTTTCTCTTCACTTTGTATCACCCACAGTTTGGTTTCATGTTGTCATGTTATATTCCATTTCCAGGTATGTAGTTGATGCTGCAGATCCTGACAACCTCAGTGTCTCGAAAAGTGAGCTCCATGATCTGTTGAGCAAGTCTTCGCTTAACGGTATCCCTCTTCTGGTTCTTGGGAACAAGATTGACAAACCTGGAGCTCTGTCCAAAGAAGCCTTAACCGACGAAATGTATAGCTTTTTCTTCATCTGAACTTCACCAAAAACAGCACAATTCAGCTCTATCTAATTATGTTTTTTACATTTTTATTGTTGCAGGGGGCTTACGTCTCTTGCAGATAGAGAAGTCTGCTGTTTCATGATATCCTGCAAGAACTCTACCAACATTGATCAGGTCATTGATTGGCTAGTAAAGCATTCAAAGTCGAAGAACTAAAACTTCACCAAGAACATATTATTCTCTCTTCTTGATCTTCTTAGTCTTCATGTGTTGTCTTGTTGATGATGATGATGATGATTGCTAAAGACAAATTTTCCTGTGAAACAAGAGTTTGTCTTTATTTGTCTTCTGTCTATCCTGCTGGTCTGGCCTGATTTGGTCCAGTCTTGTCTTGTCTTTGTATATTAGATGTGGATTGTTTTCTATTCTCAAGGCTTTGCAATTGCAATTTTGGAAACACAAAAACATAAGTGACCTTATTTTTTTTACTCTTCTAGTAATTTTACGGGCGTTCAGTAGGAAGAGATATAAACTCTGCGTATTATATAGCTGCAACTGTAGTAAGAGTCTCTCACATAGAAGGTAAATTGAAACATTGCAATTTCACTAAATAATCAATAAGGATTCAATGGTACTTAGGGTCACTAAATAATCAATAAGGATTCAATGGTACTTTAGCCAACTACAGTTGTATGTTTATAAGTAAAATAATATTTGGTGTGGCTTGTTGCCTCCATTACCTCAGGTCTCAGCAATCTAATATAAAATTATATATTCTGTACTAAAGTAAAAAAACAAAACTTAGTGCTGTCCCTCTTATATCTTGGTTTATATTTTTAGAAATCTATTATTTGTTTGTTTTAACAAAGTTTATACAGTCTCTTCTCTTCAAGCAAGAAATGGAGCTTTCTCTGGTAGGACTTCAAGATGCAGGAAAGACATCAATTGTAAATGTTCTTGCGGTGAGTTATTATGCATCCCTTTTATATTTTCTTAACATTTAGTTCTTGGTGATTTGTTTTGGGAAATCTGATATCTACTCTCATCTTTTTCTTGTTTAGACTGGTGGATACAGTGAAGACATGATTCCTACCGTAAGTGTTACACTAAACCTCTTATAAAATACGTATTTCAATCAACACGAAGAGATTCGTCTTTGTTGTTTTTTATCAGGTCGGGTTTAACATGAGGAAAGTGACAAAAGAAAGTGTTACAATCAGACTATGGGATCTTGGTGGTCAACCAAGATTCCGCAGCATGTGGGAACGTTACTGCCGTCAGGTTTCTGCGATTGCGTAAGGATCTTATTAGACTCTCAGGTTTCTGTTATCTTTAATGCCCGGCTCACAATATAGTTTCATGTTGATTCCAATTCTAGGTACGTAGTTGATGCTGCAGATCTTGACAACCTAAGTGTCTCGAAAAGTGAACTCCATGATTTGTTGAGCAATGCTTCGCTTAAGGGTATCCCTCTTCTGGTTATTGGGAACAAGACTGACAAACCTGGAGCTCTCTCCAAAGAAGCCTTAACAGAAGAAATGTATAGCTGTTTCTTCATACTGAACACACAGAAGGCATTTCATTTAGCTTATGATGATGTTTCTTGCATTGTTATTGTTGCAGGGGGCTTAGTTCGCTTACAGATAGAGAAGTCTGCTGTTTCATGATATCTTGCAAGAACCCTACAACCATTGATCAGATCACCGATTGGGCTGTAAATCACTCAATATCAAAGAACTTAACTTCACCAACAACAGATGTCGTCTCTTCTTGATCTTCTGTCTTATGTTGATGATTGTTGAAGACAATTTTATTCGTGTGAAACAAGAGTTTGTCTTTATTTGTCTTCTGTCTCACCTGTTGGTCTGGTCTGGTTTGGTCCAGTCTTTGTATAGCAGATGTGAATTGTTTTCTATTCTTAAGGCTTTAAAATTTCAGAAACACTAAAACAGAAGTGCCTTTTGTAAACTTCTAAAAATCCAAGGAAATGGAAATAAGCTCTGTTGTACAATCAATGGACATTGACTTATTTATTTCTCCTCAAACCAGTTTCAAATGGGTCACGAGAACACTGTAAAGTTACTAGGAAAAACAGATCAACAGAAGAAGAAGAAAAAAGGAACAGGTTTTACATAGTCAATGGAGTTAGAATACATTACAAGCTGCAGAATGTACACTGTTAACTGACCAAAAACACTGCAGCAATGCAAATTTGAAATAATGACATAACCTGAAGATTATATCAAAACGATAATATCAACAATACAGTATCAATAGTACTCATACAACATCAATGATTTCTTATTTCTTACCGAGTTTGGCTATGCATCCTATACTTCAAAGCTTTCATCGCCGCTTTTGCAAATATATGGGCAGCTTCAGCTTCGGCTTCTGCTTCATCTGCCTCTCTTGCCGCTTCTTCAGCTTCTGCTATTGCAAATTCTGCTTCCGCCACGGCTCTTGCAGCAGCTGCAGCAGCTTCTTTTTCTGTCATGCCCTTTATTGTTAAAACTTCTCCATCTACATGGGATTTAGTAAGATTTTTGATGCCGTTCTCTTCTGGTTTTGGAGTATTTTCCTTGTTTCCTTCCAAAAAGAGTTGAGGAGACCTCTGTCTAGCTACTTCATCCATATAGTTTGGAGAAATCCTATATTTGTGCTTTGTCTGAGAGGTGAGAGCAAATGCAAGAAGTAAACCATTGTTAAGTAAGTAATAAATATGTGATTTTTGCAAGCGGAAGTTTCGATCAAAGTGTGTTCTTTTTACCTTAACTAATGTTCCAACATTTGTCAAATACTTTAGTCTTGAAGACACAAGCCGTTTCATATCCTGTTGCATCTTGAAATTCTCCTGAAAAAATTTACAGCTACACTAAGGTCCTTGATGATTGTATATAGATGCCGCAATGCCTAATGACATCGAAAGAATGCTCAACGACATAGAAAGAGTACCTCTATATACCGCAAGATCGACTTGCCGTCAGGACCAAACGGTCTCTTCAAATTGGTAATGGCCTCCAATATAATCTTATCCACACTACAACAAACATATCAGAACTCAGGATCTATCTTCAAGAAACTTAGACTAAAGTAAGCCTTTAAGCTTCACTATTCCCATACTCTACATCCACAACATCAAGAATTCATACAAGAAGAAGCCAAACCTTGTAAAAGGTCCTTTAAAAGCTCTTGGTGGTTCACAAGAAGCTTCAGGAGGAGATGGAGCATCAAGCATCAGCTGTCCTCCTACATCACCACCAATGTGACCATTAGCCAGAGACACAATGGTAATAGCTGTAGCATTATCATCTGGCCTAGGACCCGACGTAGGAGTTCCTTTCTGTGCGAGTTTAGCCTTCTTCCTAGATCCCCATAAAGCTGTTACACTTATATTTCTCCATTTGTCCTGTTAAAATAATGTTTTTAGACAAACAATGTAAGTTTCTATACTCTCTCTCTCTCTCTTCTTTTCCAAGTTCTTGTTTTTTTACCTTGAGATCCACATTTGAACGAGACTTCAAAACAGAGCTATACTCAGGATCTGAGAGAATGGTACGCCATTTTCCAGTTCCATGTTTAAGTACTCCAGCTTTAAGAGCTGTCTCTTCTTCTGCTGTCCACTTCTGCTTTGGAGCTCCCATTCACACAACTTTGCCACACAAAAAAATTCAAAATTCTCCAGAACCACACACACACAACAACAACAACAACAACAAAAACAACACAAAAGCTTCTAATGTCTTGGCTTCATTTCTCTGTAAAGCAAATGAAAACAATCACAAAGATCAATACTTTATAATCCTGAATACAAAATGAGATGTAAGAGAGAGTTATCTCTGGTTTCAATAAAACAACCCATAAGTTTTTTCAATTGCATTAGCAATTCAATAGTAATGCCAAGCCAAATCATCGTTAAGTATGAGAAAAAGATTAAAGCTTTCGATCAGGGAAATCGGAAAAATTAACAAGGAGAGGAAGAAGTAGAAGAACCGCATGCCTGAGAAAGCTGTAGCGAATGAGAGAGGAAGCTGTGGAGAAGAGTGTCATGGATCAAATTTTGAATCTACAATTGTCGCAAAGACAAAGGAAGAAGAAGAAGATACACAAAAACTTGACCTTTATTTTTTTCGATTCAGCTACGAAGGAAGGATGATAAAATGTATCGATTTTTTTGAGGAGCCCTTTATTATCCTCCAGTTTATAAATTCGTCTTAAATTATATTTATTTACAAAAACACCCATATGATCTTAAACCTTTAGGGACTATTTTGTAAAACTAATGAGGATGAATGGTTTAACCCTAGTTCTCATTTTTACTGAAAACTTGTTTCTACTATTTTTTACCATTCATAATATTCATCAAATTTTCGCGTTTTTGCTGTAACTGAAAAATATTCTGCGATATATAATTAGCCTGTCAAAAATATAACTACAAGTGAATTAAAACGTCATTAATCTACTAAAACTAGATTTTATTAACATTTTTTAATTATACTACAAAAACTCCATCTAATTCAATTTTTTCACTAAAAATTATCTAGATATTTCATTATTTTGCTACTCATGTGACATATGAGCCATGTTTTAGAAATCGCTAGGCGCTAGTCGGGCGATCGGGGTGGGCCTAGCGCCTAGCGAAAAAATCAGAAATCAAATGGGGTTAATCGGGTACTAGTTTTAGAGTTATTTTATTAAATTATAATAAAATAAAAATATAGTACTAAATATATATATAATTCTGTTTATGTTAAAAGAAAAATATCAAATAAAATATAAAACTATAGTACTGTCTTTAAAATTACAGTAAAAACATAAACACGTAGTTTTAGAAGAAAGTAGTTTTAGAAGAAAGTTTTATGATTTTTATCAAAAGTTTGTACACTAGTTGTTGTAAAACATCATAAACTCTTAATTTAAATGTCTAAAAAACAAAAAAAATATATATTTTATTTATATCAGGCTCCAAAAACTATCAATATATACAAAATTAAGTGGGAAGTAATATTATTAGACGGATTATAATCAAATTAGACAGACATAATTGGATAATCGATGCTAGGCGGGGATTAGTCATTAATCGAGGCGGAGAAGATGAATCTAGCGATTTTAGGGGACGTAATCGGAGCGTGTCGGAGATTTTTAAAACAAAACATATGAGTCATGAGGGAGCTGAAGAGTTAAGGATTATATTTGAT
>NC_141888.1:22018674-22148983 GCF_030686135.1 Camelina sativa | reverse complement strand
CTTCCTGGAAGTGATTGTCGGAACTATGCGAGTGAGGACAAAACACAAGAAAATATCATTTGTTGATTTGAAGGGTCGGTAAACAAGTTTTTAAAGCCTCCCAGACGTAACAAACTTGCCATCAAATATGGGTGGATCCAAATGCCGAGAATAGATGTAGGGCCCACTTAGGAAGGTGGACCATGGACTGAGAGTGGACATGGGCTCACTAAGCAAGGTGACGGTTTAGGCGTTACAGAGACAGAGACTACATCATGGTGTGTCAAAGGCATTTCCACGAATACATTGGGAAATTTAACAGTAGTTACTATCAAAACATTTTGTGACGTTAGAAAAAGGTTTTTACTTTCAATGGTTGTCGGAGCAAGCCATTTTGAGATAGCAAAAAGACGTAAACATTTTCTCTCCACACAAGAGGAGGACAGAGCCGAGGTTATCTCTATGGTGGAGAAGATTGGACACAAGGTTATCTCCCTAAGAGAGGGAGGTGGAGGAGGTTGGACGCAAGGTTATCTCCCAAAGGAGGAAGGCGGGGCCAAAGTTCTCTCCATGGTGGAGCAGGTTGGACGCAATGTTCTCTCCATAAGGGATGAGGGCGGAGCCGAGATTTCCTCTATGGCGGTCATACATTATTGTGATGATACATCATTGATTACTATATTATGTAATATATAAACACATTAATCCAACTATTTTACTTTCACTTCTGCATAGTTACTATCACGAATACATTAGAAAATTTAACATTAGTTACTATCAAAAGATTTTGTAATGTTAGAAAAATGTTTTTACTTTCATTGGTTGTCGGAGCAAGCCATTTTGAGATAGCAAAAAGACGTGAACATGTTCTCTCCACATAGAAGGACGACACAACCAGGTTCTCTCTATGGTGGAGAAGGATGGGCACAAGGTTATCTCCCCAAGGGAGGAAGGCGGAGCCAAGGTTCTCTCCATGGTGGAGGAGGTTGCACGCAAGGTTCTCTCCATAAGGGATGAGAGCGGAGCTGACGTTTTCTCTATGGTGGTCATACATTATTTTGATGATGTATCATTGATTATTAAATTATGTAATATACTTTTTATTCAAAATGTTTTTTGAGCCAACAATTTTAGTAATTAAAAAACTATGCAGAAATAAAAGTAAAATAGTTGGCTTAATGTATTCATATAGACATTTTATAGGTGGTGATAAAGAATATATTTGTAACACATAGTATATTTAGGTGTAAAAAAATACAGTTTTAATAGTAACATACATAAAATATTTGTAAATAAATATAAATCAGTGTACTAGAACAAAAATAAAATTTATAAATAACTAACAACAAATTTTAATATATATTTTTTTAAATTTAATTTAATTTATAAAACTTAAAACCCGCACATCGGGCGGGTCCTCATCTAGTTTATATATAATGTTTAACTACATAGTTATCCAAATTAAAGTATGTATTCACGTCATTTTAATTGGTGATCATATGTTTTTTTGGGAAAATATAGTTATTGTTTTCAGCAAAAGAATAAACATTGAGCCAGTTTCAAATGATCTTCGATTCTTTCACCATTAGAGCTTGATAAAATTATTAGAAAGGTAACATTATTTATATTTCTCAAGATATGATTTTAAATATATATATTTTTACATCTCATAATGTAGTTATATTATTATATTACAATATATAGTGAAATTAATTTAATTTTGAAAATATGTAGGGGATAATATTTATCAATTTTTGAATAATATTTACCAATTTTAGAATTTATAGGAGCAAAATATTGTGTATATATATATATATATATATAGCAGTAGTAATTTTGTGTAATTTTATGAAATATTAAGACCATTATTAACCCAGCAACGTAGAGAAAGTTGCTTTCAAAAAAAATTATTATTTTTTTATTAATTGTATCCATTAAAAAGATAAAAGTTCCTTTTATCTGATCAACGTTTCTTAGGGAAGCAATCCAAGAAACAATTCTCTACTTTTTTCCTTCTTTTTCATTAGTTATTATATTATTTTTTCTGAGCAACTCTCTTCATGAGTAACTGCCAGTAATAATGCTCTAAAGGTAAACAATAAATTGAGTACGGACCTCTCTTGCGACAAAACGTTAGTTTTTTTCTCCAGAATGCTTCTTTTTAATATATAGAGGATATACGGGATAATTAAAATGACAAAAAGAATATTTTGAAAAAATATTATGTTAAAGGAATTATTTCTAACAAATTCTAAAAGCAATATGATATTAAAGGCCATTTTTCAAAGTTGGAAATGAAGGGATAGGAATTCTAAAAGCAATATGATATTAAAGGCCATTTTCAAAGTTGGCAATGAAGGGATAGTATCGTTTATCCATATAACACTATTTCTTGACTTGTCAAAGACCAAATATAATATCTTTTGTTGCATTTAACACATATAATAATATATGTATGGGCTATGTGACTTAATCTTCTTCGCCGGCTATGGTCTCGCTGGTCACATTTGAATTATCTCTTTGAGTTCGTGTATGACGTCATTTTCTAAAAATAGTTTCCTTATTTGTGTAGTTTCAGAATTACATAATTATTAGACCACGTAAAGTTACGTTGAATATGACAATATTAAACTCACAAGAAATATTACTATAAATAGGCATAGAGACGTCCATGAATTATCACTACTCTCATCACAAACCAAAGCATCAAACAAGAGAAGAAGAGTTATAAAAAAAAACAAGAGAGACACTATGACTACCACAGCAGATTGGATCATGGTTGGAGGAGATGGTCCTGAGAGTTACAACCAACAGTCTTCGTATCAGGTTTTAATACATATATTTTGCATTCCTTTGTTAGCTAGGTTCTATATTCCTAAGTCCTAACTCCTAAGCTGTATGTATTTAACCGTCTCCTCCATATACGAAGAGCGTTGTTGGAAGCGGCAAAGGACAAGATGACCGAGGCGATCTCAGCCAACCTCAGCCTCGATTTGATATCGAATCGGTTCAATGTAGCAGACTTTGGTTGTGCGAGTGGACCTAACACTTTTGTGGCAGTCCAGAATATAATAGATGCGGTAGAAGAAAAGTACCAAAGAGAAACCGGACAAAACCCGGTGGATAACATCGAGTTCCAAGTCTTGTTCAACGACTTTACCCTCAACGATTTCAACACTCTCTTCAAGACACTTCCTCCAGGGAGAAGATACTACAGCGCCGGAGTTCCTGGTTCCTTCTTTGATCGTGTTCTCCCTAAGGAGAGTTTCCACATCGGAGTCATGAGTTACGCCTTCCATTTCACCTCCAAGATTCCCAAAGGGATCATGGACCGTGACTCTCCCTTATTGAACAAAGACATGCAGTGCACTGGGTTTAACCAAGCTGTCAAGAAAGCGTATCTAGATCAATACTCTATCAACACCAAGAAACTATTAGATGCTAGAGCTGAAGAGCTCGTGCCCGGGGGTTTGATGTTGCTTTTAGGTTCGTGTCTAAGAGACAAGTTAAGATGTCCGAGACACCTAAAAGAACAGTAATGGATTTTATCGTAGAATCTCTTAGTGATCTTACTAAACAGGTAGATAACATAACTTTATCTTCAAAGTATTACCTACAATTACATAAGTACTTAACTAACATATCTTCTTCCTTTTTTTTGTTTAAAAAAGGGTGTGACCGAGCAAGAAAAGGTGGACACTTTCAGAACCTCAATTTACTTTGCGGAACAAGGCGAGATAAGGCAAATCATTGAGGAGAATGGGAAGTTCACAATCGAGGCTTTTGAGGATCATTCACTCTGAAAATGAGTTTCTGTTAGACCCCAAGATATTGGCCATCTCCTTCAAAGTCTTTTATGGAGCGTTCATTACCGCACATTTTGGGACCGAGATCATGAGGAAAGCTTTTGAACTTGTCGAGGTCAAGGCCCGCGAACAGATGTCTAATCTCCAGAATTGCAAACCTAGAATGCAGTACCTCATCGTGCTTCCCAAGAACTGATCTGTGATCTAAATATATTAATGCATTTTACTCCATTGTTACTTCATCTTGTTTCCTCGATATCATGGTGCTTTGTCATTTTTTTCTTCTTGCAGTTTTATCTTTGCGTATTTGTATTCTCCCATATCTTATAAATTAATAAACCTTCACTTTCCACTTATCTATCTATATAAAGTTGGCTTTTTCTCACTTCTGGTGCTGCCACATCAGCATTTCTTCTTAAAATTTTGGGTTTTTCGGATTGGACTTAGCCCAAAGTTTTGCAGAATTAAATCAAGCCCAGCCATTTCTCTATCTTATTGATTAAACCTATGAATGTCTATCCTCCGCGCTGTCGACGACGCTCCATCTCCACTGGTTGCTCTTCTCCTTAACTCACGATCCATGCCGTTTCACCATCTGATGCGAATTGAAGTCTTCCAGTCCTCTACACTTTCACTTATCCTTCCATGTCTTCCATCACAATTGCTACGGTTTCGTTTGTAACTGTTAATTATGTTCTTCCATGTCCTCTGATTTAATGGACAGTCCACTACTTCTTCCTTAAATTGTCGTAAGTTCTTCTGTTATATAAACCAATCTCTTGCCAGATTCCGACTTTGGGTTTCCTCCATGTTGATTTATATCAGTTCCACTATCGTCACAAAAAGGATCTCTAAGTCTCTGTCAGTAATCTCATCTTCTTCTGCTTATCTCAGATTTTAGGGGTTTTTGCAACATTTGTGTTGATTCACTTCTCTTCTCGCTGTATGAATCTGTAATGATATGGGTTTTGTTTGTTAATTCAAGTATTAGGTGATTCGATTTAGACAAGTTTTGGAATAAGCAACAGATCTTCTTCCAGGAGCAGCTCTCTAAGAAATGAGCTTGAGAATGGTGTTGATGAAGCAGAGCATGCTGTGCAATGGGGTGGGATCAAGAGATTTCCCACTTTTAAACGGCTGCGGTTTTCTCTGGTTGAAAACCATGGAAAGGCTGCAGGGAAAGGGAAAAAGGTTGTTGATGTCACCAAGCTTAAAGCCATGGAACGTCATCTGATGATTGAGAAGCTCATCAAACACAATTAGAATGACAATCTCAAGCTGCTCAACAAAATCAGAAGAAGGATGGACAGGTGATATGTATATGATTGTGAATCTGCTTCTTGAAAGTATGAGACTTGAGCTTAAAAAACCTGCAGGGTCGGTGTGGAGTTCCTGAGCACAGAGGTGAGGTATGAGCATTTAGGCGTGGAAGCAGAATGTGAGGTCGTTGAAGGGAAGGCACTTCATCTTTATGGAACTCTTTGAAGCATGTTTTCTTAGTGAGTATACTGAAGAATTTAATGTGGAGTTTAACTTTTGTAGTGGCTGGGGTTGATTAAATTCTAATCTTTTTTCTTTAGGACTTGATTACCTACTTAATTATATCTTCTATGGAATCTTCATATACTCGGACTTGATATTTGTGCAGAAATATTGGTTGGAAATGCAATGAGAAGAGGCATATCCGGCGGGCAAGAGAAGTGTCTTACCACAGGTTAGTTAGTTCATAGCCAAAAGTTCTCTATCTGATTCACCTTGTTCTTAGGATATGAATGAACTCAGTTTTTTGGGTGATTGGAGTTTGTATGTATAGATCTTTTACCAATCTGACTTAATTTTAGTTTCCCACTAAGTTGTGATCTCTATTTAGTTTATTGCAGGTTTCTCAGTCCTGGTAAAGCTTCACCTTCTTTGATTCTGTTCCAAGTTGTTCTCTTTCATTACCACTTCTTATCCATTGGTCTGTTTATTATTTTTCAGCTTTGTTAGTTGAGAGTGGAAAGTTCCTTCTATCTGTAAAACGCATAAGAAGAACTACTTACACCGAGTATGTGATCTCTATGCGCGCAAATACCATTTCGAGATCAAGCAATACCTACATTGGCAAAATCAGGTAAGACACTTTGCCAGAGTTATAAAACGTTTTTATTAGTGAAAAGTTTCCAGCTTATGCATAAGTATCACTTTCTCTGTTTCAGGTCTAATTTTCTTGGAACGAAATTCATAATTTACGATACGAGTTATGGTTACGGCACCATCACCGTAACATGTGAGTGATTTCTGACTTCTTTTTTTTCTTACTTGAGTTTTGATAATTGAATAAAAATTGTTCACTTCAAAGGTTTGATACGTATATGCATTGATATTTGATACTGTGGACAAAGTTATTTTCCTTGTAGTGATACTGTGGACACCTGCAGGTAATTAGATATCTTCTGCAGAACCATCCTTAACTTATGTTTTTTACTCTGTTTTGCAGAAGCTACAAAAAGTTCTTGAAAGAACTAAGGCATTCAACCTCAAGCAAGGATGATGAAGTGAACGTTGAGTAAGAACCCAAAAGAGAGAGGTGAAGAGATTAGAGACGAGAGTAGTTGATGTTTTGTATATAAGATTTGGTTTGGATTAGTCTTTTGTAAGACAATATGGTTTGGATTAGACCTAGAATCCTAGAATGGCACCTTATAGTCCTTCGAGAAGATCATCATCATCATCCTCATCTGTTTCCAAGATACTGCGTATCTCGTCACCGACTTTGTCTCCACCTTCTTCGACCACTCCTACCGGTGCTGGTTATATCGAACACGAGGTCTCCAAGCTTGATACTCTCTTTGGCATTGCCGTCAAATACAGCGTTGAGGTATTATAGTTTAGAAAGCTGAATGACTCGTGTTTAAAAGGATTAGTTTTTTTTTCTTTTTGGGGTCTTGTGTGTTTTTTTTTTGAATTAAGTGTGGTTATTGATCAGGTTGCAGATATTACAAAGCTGAATGGGCTTGTGACTGATCTTCAGATGTTTGCTCTCAAGTCTCTCCGAATACCATTACCTGGCAGACATCCTCCTTCCCCATGCTTATCTAACGGCTCTCTTAATCTTGGGTATTTTTTTTAGCCTCTTCACCCTCTCTTCGTGGTATGTAGTCTGTGACAGTGTGACTTATAAGGTTTTTGCAGAACTTGAGCTGTTTACATTAGATTACCTGTAAGTTATGTTGTTGTGCATTTCCCAAGTAACATTAAGAAACTTAGACTAGGTTAGCAAGCTCATTGAAAGAAGGTTCCATAAGATCAGGATAGTGTTAAGGAGCGATGATATCAAACCAAGATGGGTACAGCTTTCCCTTGTAAAAGAACCGTTTTGACATTTTGAATTATGTTGTTTGTCATGTCACCGCAGAACCAAAGTTACTACTGGTAAAATGTAAAGTTTCTCTCGGCTCTAGAGTTTGTGCAGAAGGCTATGAACTCTTAAGTTTATTTTTATCTTGATTAGTTCCTTACAACCAATGTTCTTTAAAGCAAGTAAGAGAATGAGTAAAAGTACAATTAAGTAGAGTCGTAAAAATGATCATTATCATCGTCTACTGATTTGCATTAAAAGACATCCACATATCAAAGTAATCATATTCCCATGAAATCTTCTTGCCGTGAGGGGTGTTCGGAGCAAGCTTTATCGTCAGCAAGCAATGGCAACAACCAAGACGTATTATTTGACTCCTTCCAGTCTTTGAAATTGAAGCCTTCAGAAAAGAAGGTGTCTCCAGCCATGAACTCCTTGCAAGGATAATATGGACTGAAACCAAAAAACATAAGAGCTTCTGAAGGTTTTGATATGGCTGTGTACAAGAAGAGTCTTCTCATCTCCAAGACGATGATCAGTGATGAAACAAAAGTATATTGCACTTCCACTTTTTTATAACTGTTTTGTAAATCAACCATTTATTAAAAAAAAAAATTATATATTAATATATCATTTGAAAATCTTTAGTCCGGGTCGAAACCAATCTGATCTATCTCTCTAGATAAATGTGGTTGTTAAATCATCTCTATGTAACCAAACTCGACTTGATCTCTCTATGTAAATAAAATTGTTGAATTGTTTTAGTTTTTTTTTGTTTTTTTATAGCTAAAATGGAGTATGAAGATAGAGGGAGTCGATACCCTTCCTCAAATTTTTTACCACTAACTTAACAAATACTTTTAGAAATAAATAATATCAGACACTACAAATATGCAATTTAAATAACTGAAAAACAAAACCAAATTTTAAAATAAACATAACTAATATAAAATAAAAATGTAAAAGTACATAGTAAAACACAGAAGATGAAGAAAGCAAGAAAACCAAAATCACCATTTTTTCAAAACCAACAAACACCAAAAATCACCATTTTTTCCAAAAAAAAAAAACACCAAAAATATAGCAACCAATATATAAAGAGAAAATAACAAAACACATTAAAAGATATCCACCAAAAAAACACATATTACACCCTAATCAAACTCCCGGACCAAATACTAGAGAATGACAAAATAAAAAATAATAATAAATAAATCACAACTAACAACTACAGGAAAACAACAATTTTTAGTACACAATGTTAACTTCTCATCATTATTATTGAAAAAACATTAGAAAAACACAGAAGATGATCTCAAATTTTGAAAAGTAAACAGCACACTAATTATACTTACTGGAAAAACCTATTTTTTTAAAAAGTATCCAACAAACAATATAAACACCCAAATCAAATACAAAAACAGACATAAAAATGAATTTACATAACCAAAAATTAATATACACAAAAAACTTGAAATACACTTTTATCTAACTCCCGCGCTCGCGCGGGTCAATTGCTAGTATTATTATAAGATACTCCTATAGCGTTGTTTCATATGTTTTAATTTGGCCAATATAGAGTTTGAATGTTTCACATTTCGATTTATAATTTCCAATCCATGCGTAAAATAATTTTTGTCCAAGTGTGACTATACTTACAATCTACACTAAGAAAAGAAAAATTTTCAACATCGTTACGTTGGCAGAAAAAAAACATAATTTTGTGTGTTTAGTGAAATTTTTTTGTTATTATAAACTGTTTTTAGAAATACTAGGACTAAAACCCCCCGCGACATCGCGGGAAAATATTTTAGAAAAAAGTAAATAAAATAAAAAATTGAAAACTATATGTTATGAAATCATTTGAATGTAATAGAAAAATTTTAAATACATAAACATTAATCATAAACTGTTACTAAAAATACAACCATCAAAATGAAAACCTAACAAAAAATATTGTGTCGAATAGACGCAACTTTAAAAATATTATATAAAGTATTATAAATATATAAGATATTTTATGAATAATTATGGTAAAAAGTTACAACTAAAAAATTAATTATGACAAAGTGATCCTAACTCAGGATATTAAACTAATGGCTGTAAACTTGTAATGAGTAAACGTAATAGAAAATTATAATTAAAAAAAAAATTAATAATGAGTGAAACTGTATCAACGAAAAATTTAAAATAAAATACACAACTTTTAAAAACAAAATAAAAGAAATTTTAAATATTAAAATAGTTTTTAGCGAAAGTTACGATAAATAGGCGCAACTGTAAATTGTATATTAAGTTTTATTAAATTTCTATATTGTTATAATCATTTCTAAAATTTTGGTTAGATTATAGAATAACGGTGAATATTAGATATTAATATCAAAATTATTTAGATTCAACATAAAACACAAAATTTGTTTGAACGAACAATGATTTGTTAGTTATTGATGAAGAGACAAATATACAGAAAGTTCAAAAGGTATGCTATTTAAATAGATAGATCTATTAGAACGAAAAGTTGTGATGAAAAAATATGAATAAAGTATAGTGAAAATACACAACTATATAATAAATAGATACAACTGTTTGAGTTAAAAAAAAACAAATAAAAACAATGTTTTTACAAAAAAAAATACTACGAAAAGTTGCAACTATTGTTCACACTTATTCAGATTGTTATTATTATTTTTACATATTAAACTATTTTTTTAGCGAAAAGTTACGATAAATAGATGCAACTGTAAATTCTATATTAAGTTGTATTAAATTTCTTTATTGCTATGATCATTTCTAAAATTTTAGTTAGATTATAGAATAACGTTGAATATTAAATATTAATATTCAATTATTTAGATTCAACACAAAATGGAAATAAAATTCAACAAACTTGGTAGTTACTAATGAAGATACAAATACGAAGAGAGTTCAAAAGACATGACTATTTAAATAGACACACCTTTTAGAATGAAAGTTGTGATGAAAAAATATAAATAAAATATAATAAAAAGACACAACTCTATAATGAAAAGATACGACCGTTTGAATTTTTTTTTGAAATTTATGAAAATGTACTAAGAAAAATTGCAACTGTTGTGTCTGCACTTGATTATATTATATCTGATAACCTATATAGACAGCTTTTAAGTAGAATGCATCTTTATTACCATATTGAAAAGTCAAATTCAAAAACTCAATATATAATTCATCTAACTCTTGGAAACAAAATTCTATGTATTTTCATTAAATTTTTATATTTAAAATTAACTAAAAGTTGTAAATTAGATTTCATCATTCCAAAAGTCTTTTGTTAAATCAAGAATTGGAGGGATTTCTATACTTTTAAAAGAATGAATGCTAGATAATAATTTAGAAAGCTGTAAAAACCGTTTAGATTAAAATTTTATATTATTTTGTGTTATGGCAAAAAAATGAAAAAAGTTCAAACAGAAAAAAATATATATAGATTTTAAAAGATACGAATATTTGAATAAACACAACTCTACAATGAACAGTTGCAACTTTACAAGAAAACTGTTATAATGAACAATCACAATTTTTTGTAAAATACACAATTAATTCTTTTTTAAGATTTTTTAGAAAATTATTTAAAAGGTACGATTGAAAAAATCACAACTTCTAATAGTATTTATTCGGATTGCTATTATATATAGATTTGCTTTTTCTCATTGAAATTAAACTAATATTTATTAGTAAACACTTTAAACAGAGGGTCTAAAAATCGAAGACATAGGGTCAAAATAATCAGAATGATTGTCTACATCCTAATTTAGCCAAGTTACGAATTACTACACCAGAACGTTTTGTATGAACAAGTCGAATGTCTTTGAACTTAGTGACCTAATTAATAATAGATATATAATATCTTAATACAACCGGGTAATCGACACATCCATTGAACCATCATTAATATTTGTTGATGATTCGCAATCACATACTACAAAATAACACATGAGTGAAACTTTCTAATCCAGCTTTGTTGTATTAATGCTTAAAGTTTTGAGATGTGCAATACCTTTATTTCAGAAACCACCATCTCGATTTTAATTAACTAAAACCAAATTTATAAGATTTGTATACTGAAAAGGAAAACATAATACTGTTTAAAGACTTATCATATTAAAAACTTAAAATGACAATCAAGAGAAACTTTTTGTAAAACATAGACGATATCATTGCCTAATGATTTAATTGTTTACTTTTAATATTTTGACCATAAGAAACCAATAATTTATATACCAAATATGATCTAATGAGTTGGATTCAAAATTTATTAATTAGTAATTATATATAGTTAATAATCTATATATATATACTAATAATAATAATAAGGTTGCTGCAAAAGAAAATTAAAGAAAAGAAGATAAGGTTACAAAAGAGTCAAGATAAAAAATAGTGGTAGATGTAAAACATATCGTCAAAAGGTGGCAGGTGGCAGGTGGCAGGCTAGTGGACCTTTTAGGTTTCATTGTAAAATCTTGGAAGACCATTTATAACCTCAAGTTGTGTTTGACTATCGATACTCAATACTCGAAAGGGTTATTTCCTTTTAATTCATGCAATGTCCACCAAGAAAAAACGAAAGGAGCACGTCTCCATATCATCAACGGATGGGTTAAGAGAAAATTATGGTAGGCAGCCAGTTGATCTCCTGGTCGATATACTCTCCAGATTGCCTGTGAAATCCATCGCAAGGTCTCGTTGTGTGTCAGCGAATTGCCGAATTGGAATTCTCTTCTATGCAACCCACATTACACCGACCTGTTCCTGAAGAGGTCTTCTACTCGGCGACGTCTCCTTTTCACTTTTGAAGCTGAGGGTAAGTGGTCTATCTTCTCTGCACCTAAGTACCTGATTTCAGACAACAATTCAAATCTCGTAGTTGTGGATAGCCATATGGATGTCCCTAGAGATTACACCTTTCGATTTTGTGAGCCTGTTTATGGATTGTTGTGTACGAGAGATGAGTATGAATTGAGTGGAAGGAGGGATGCAAGGATGATGATATGTAACCCTAGCACAAGACAGAATCATTACCCAAGGTGAGATCGAGGAGGGGTCGGGTTGTAACCTATCTTGGGTATGATCCAGTCGAAAGACAGTATAAGGTATTGTGCATGACAATTCGCGAAAAGCCCTTTTTGTATAAAGCGGAAGAGTTCCAAGTTCTAACGCTAGGAACTGACAAACTGAAATGGAAAATGCTTGAATGTTCAGTAGACCATTACCCTTATGCTAGCGATGTATGCATCGAAGGGGTTTTGTACTACGTAGCTATGAATCGTAAGTCTAGAAACGATATGATAGTCTGCTTTAATGTTCAGCTGGAGAAGTTCAATTACTTTCTTAATTTTTAGGATATGGAGTATCATTGTACTTTAATAAATTACAAGGGTAATTTAGGAGCAATTTTTCATCCATCAATCGGTAATTTTATGGACGGAGGAGCTGCAAGCTTTGAATTGTGGGTTCTAGATGCAACTGATGAAGAACGTACATGGTCAAAGCATATTCACATATTGCCGCCTATGTGGAAGGAGCTAGTTGCGGAGACTAGAGTTTACATTGTTGGGATGGTTAATGGAACAAGTGAAGTTGTGTTTTCTCCATTCCACTTGTCCAGTCTGTTCTACATATTTCACTTAGATATGAAGAGGAATTGATGTGAGCACAGGACCAGAACCTGACCGAGACGCGCCGGACGCGATCGAGACGCCTGACCGGGACGCACCGGACGCGACCGAGACGCTTGCACCGCGCACGAACAACGACCGGCCAACGTTCCAGAAATCCTCCCGGGAGCCACGACAAGGTCTAAGAGTTCTAACAAGTCCACCAAGCAGAGTATCAACCTATTTGTCCAAGATTTCGTCCAAGACCGCGACCCAATCGAAGAAATCCATGAAGAAACAGTTCACATGGCCTTCATCCCAAGGATGAAGGCAACCAAGTCGTTAGAGCGAGGAATCGTACTTTTTTTCCTCACTCCGGGTTTGTCCCACGAGTTTTACCGGAGGAGGTTTTAACGAGGCGAGGAGCTTTAATGCAAAACGTCCGAAGTCAAGTCGTTTTCAGCGCCAAGGCCGAAGACGTGTTTTATCTTTACTTATGC
The DNA here is from genome assembly GCF_030686135.1 of Camelina sativa. Taxonomy (NCBI): domain Eukaryota; kingdom Viridiplantae; phylum Streptophyta; class Magnoliopsida; order Brassicales; family Brassicaceae; genus Camelina; species Camelina sativa. Next base: position 22,135,728 of record NC_141888.1, on the reverse strand, counting down.
TATGTGTTTTGATTAAACTCTAGAACCTTCCCTTTATAACGTTAAGTAGAGTGTTTGTGGTTATGTTTGAATTTCTTAGGGAGCCACGTGTTCTATTTCAAAGAGAACACGTCAAAGGGCAACGTGTGCGGACCATTGCGAGTCCACGTGTCCTTAAGCCTCTCCTAACCCTAGCTCTATTTAAACTCCCTCTTATCTTCTTGTAACCTCAGACTTGATTGAAATAAAAACATTTCCAAAGAGAGACTCTTTGACTCTTGTCTCACTTCTTTCCTTAGATCTAATCCGGGATTGATCTACCGAGAGAACATTAGCCGACTCGAACCGGGTTCGTCATCGCTAGCCGACCGTATCACGAGGCGAGCCATCCCTCGCATGTCGTCACTCGATTCTCCCTTGTTCCCTCTCGTGCCACCACTCTCGATCCGCTTATCGCTTCCCCGTGTCGTCTCAGTCCATCCGCATCGATCCGTATTGATCCGTCCGAGCGAGCAAGTCCAATGCTATTGTGCAACTCACGAAACCCTCGTTCCTTTTCCACGAAACCTCGTTTCCACCACGCATTTAGCTCCCACAACCGTTTTACGACGTTTGGCCCGAGAAGCGTCACCTCTACATCGATCGGCCCGAAGGCGTGACCCAAGGACCGAGTTGCGCGATGTCGGGTGCTCGCATCAGTTGGTATCAGAGCTCAACGTTCCTAAACCCAAAGGTTGTGTCTTTCTAACCCAGAAACTCATTTCCTTTGAATAAAGTTTGGATCTTGAGCATATCTAGTAGTCTTGTTAGCTTTATCTCGTTTCGCATGCTTCGTTTAGTCATTTGGTTTAATTTGGTGCATGTGTAGTGTTGTTAGTGGTTCGTTTAGGTTGTTTAGTGTTCAACCTGTTCATTATCTTGTTCATTCGTGTTCTTGCATAAACGTTGTTAGATCGATAAAGTTAGTGTTTTGCTATCGTAGTCTTGTTTTGGTCCAAAAGAAATTTTTGTCGTTACTCGCTTTTGCTTTTACTTTTGTTTAGTCATAGGTTTGCTTTTGTGTGCTGTAATCAATCATTGTGAGTCGATAGAAAATATCTATTTGTGGTCCTTTGAACATAAGATACTCACGCATATTCGTTTTTGCTTTTTGACGAGGTTTAAAATCAGCCAAGCCACACATCGTGTCGATCCATGTCATCATTGACCGTCCGTACGATGGCCGATCAACAACCACCAGAGAATCCTCTACCTCCACCAGAGATTGGAGTCACACTCGCAGCCCTACGCAATGGTATTGAACAATTGGCAGAGCGTATGACACGACTCAAACTATTAAACCCTCCAAGAGAAGATCCCTTGCCCATGCGATGTCCACGTCAAGAGCTGGAACAAAGCGACCAGTCCGACGAGGATTATGAGCCGCGGCCCAGGCCACGCCACCGACGTGACAACCCATATGACGATGCTCCAAGACACCACGAGCCTGTCCACAAGATGACGGCGCCAACATTCGCCGGCAAGTCTGATCCGGAGGCCTATCTTGACTGGGAGAGCTGAATGGATCATCTCTATTCGTGTCACAACTATCCGGAGCTACGCAAAGTCAACTACGCCGTAGCCCAATTCACCGATTACGCCCTCACCTGGTGGGACCGTCTCGTAGCCGAGCAACACCGTAATCGAGACCGGCCAATCACCGTCTGGGAGGTCTTGAATGCCCAGATGAGGAGGCGATATGTTCCACCATTTTACCACCGCGAGCTCCAAAAGAAGTTTAGGAGGCTCACACAAGGCAAGCGATCTGTAGAGGAATATTTTGAGGAGTTCAACACTTACGTTATCGACTCCAAGTCGAAGACACTGAAGAATCCCTTATGGCGCAGTTCCTTGACGGATTACAAGACCGGATCGCGCGCAAGGTCGAACGCCAGCCTTACCAAGGCTTCGAGGAGTTATTGCACATATCGGTGCAAATTGAAGGACATATCAAAAAGAAGAACGCCGCCTCAAGTCGCCCCCAAGCTGGTCTCCAAATGCGTCAACCTCGAGCCGGCCACAAGAGAAGCCAAGAGCGACCAACGTCGATAGAAGGTTCAAAGCAAAAGAGCCAGCCACCAACGACCGTCAAGACCCGTGATGTAAAACCAACGACGTCCGGAGCCGCGACATTGTATGCTTTAAATGTCAAGGAAGAGGCCATTACGCTCGTGAATGTCCAAATGCGTGCACGATGATAATCACCGAGTCCGACGGAGAAGCGGTCGAAGAGAACGTTCGAGTTGAAGCGGAGCTGGAAGAGGTCGTAGCCGAACCAGAAGTAGGAGAGCTCCTGATGATCCGACGTGTCCTCAAAACCAGCGTGGCGACTGTCGACGATGCAAGCCAGCGCGACAACATATTTCACACTCGATGCACTGTAAGTGGGAAAGTTTGTGGATTGATCATTGACGGTGGATGATGTGACCGCCGGACGCGGTCGTCTACCGAGTCGCACGGACGGACGGTCGCTGCGGACGGACGGAACGAAACTCTCTCGAGCCGAGGAATTTAGATGAGGCTTTCCTCGGACAAAGCTCGGAGATTTGAATCCAGTAAGGAAACAAACGGTGGATGCGAGAGATGAGCTGAAACGAACGAGCGGATCGAGAGATCCGGCCTTTGGTCTCGGCTTCGGTCGAGCAGTCTCGGTCGCGGTACGGACGATGCGGAAATCGATTCCCGGAGTTTGAAGGTAAACTGCGGGAACGGCTCTCGGCAACGCGGCGGTAAGAATCCTTGGTGATGCGGTAAGGATTCTCGGTGATGCGATAAGGAAGGTGGAGTCGAAGCGAAAGTACAACGAGCGGCAGGAACCGGACGTGATACGGTAGAGATGGACGCGAAGGTGGTTTGATGCGACGACACACAGGAGATGGCTCGGCCCGTGATACGGTCAACTAGTCGATGTCGAACCCGGTTCGAGATCGGCTAGGGTTTCTCGGTAGTCAAGTCCCGGACTTGGACTAAGGAGAGAGGTGAGACAAGAACAAGATTCTCTCTTGTGAAATTTAATTCAATACTTCAAGTCTGCCTTTTACAATGAGGGATTAGGCCTTTATATAGGAAGGCTTACAAATGGGAGACTCTAAAACCCTAGACACGCGGCCAGGATCTCATCCTTACACTTGGCCATAAAGCAAAAGCAAAAGTAAAACAAAGGAAAGACCAATCCAACGGTCATAGAAGGTTCAAGAAGAAATTCAAAGGAAGGGAAGGGAGAGAGATAGAAAAGCCACGTCATTGGCTGGACGCGGTGATAGGATCTTCACTTCCTTGGCTCCTAAACTTGTCAATGATTGTTTCCAAGTCATGAGCCAAGCGGGAACGAAGTGGAGATGCACTAGAGTTCGCTGCCTCGTTAAAACCTCTTTGGTAAACCCATTGGGACAAACCCAAAGTAGGGAAAAGAGTACAGCTCCTTCTAATGACTTAGGGGCGTCTTCACGCTTGCGCGATGGTGAAGACTCGCGAACTAAGCTTCCCAAAGCTGGTCGCAACTCAAGGCTCTTAAGTGGTGATGCTAGCCATGAGCCATTGGTGTGAGGGTTGAAGCTTGGATTGCAAAGCCCATTAGATGACTTTACTTGCTCCTCCTTGATGATCCTTGGAAACTAGTTGGTACCCGCGCATCACTAGGAAGGCCGGTTCCAAGTTGTCGATAAGTGTCCGAGAGGCGTCCAAGTGTTGTCCGAGAGGTGGTTGAGAGACGTCCGAGAGAATCGAGTGTTCACGGCCGAGTGGTCGATCCCGTGATCACATCATTCCCTCCCTCTTATAGAAGTTTTGGCCTCAAAACTTTGCTCATCACCTGGATCAAAAAGGAAAACCCAAATCAGCAGCATCAAAAGGCCAACCGCGGTTTAATTTACCGGGATCAAAAGGAAACAGTAAGGCCTTAAGAGAAAAGGATAGGACTTCCCCGGTAAGGCCAGCGGCACTGGTCGCTCGGATCCCTTCATGAACCGTGGTTGCTTGCTGAGACTCTCCAGGATGCCACACATAAGTTTGATCCGCACCAAAGTTGGACAAATACATCGCCATATGACCTTGTGCGGTAACGGCCTTGGCGCTAAGGGTGGAGAAGGATGGCACGGGGTAGGCGACTCCCAGCTGGAGCTTACTACTTGAAGTAGTCATGGACAATACCGAGTGAAAAGATCCATCAATGGCCATCTCCGGTGGCCTAGCTAACTTGGAACTCCCCATTACCGAGTGATTACCGGATATGACTTCAATTGCGCGGCCAGAATCTCCTTGGACTTCGGTTGATGGCTCGGTACGCGTCCTGGGTAAGGATTCGCGTACTATGGTCGGCTCCGGACGCGGCGGTCGAGTGTCGGTTAAGCCTCGATCGAGAGCGGTAAAGAGTTTTCCGTGGTCTGCGTAATGACCCGAACTTGGACCTCCGAGTGTAAGAACTTGTCGGTTTGGGGGCTCGGCTGGCTTCTCTACGATTCCTCCCGAGTTAATGACTTCTTCTGGACAGACTTGTCGATCGAAATCACGTCCTAGGCTCAGCGTACGGTTAGCTTGCGTCGTTGGTGCGGCGTTCTCAATCAAGTCGGTATTCGGCTTGTTCCGCGTCAAGTCACCTTGTTCCGGCTGATGAAGAACTCGCGGGACTGGTGTTGGTACAGTTACAAGGGCCGAGTGTTGGTGCCGTGATGATTCTCCCTGGGTGTAAGATCTCGCTGCCTGGCCCAACATTTCTCCAAGGTGTTGGAGTTCAGATCGGATAGAGATCAACTCGTCCGTGAAATTTGGTGCTCCGGGAGATTGCGCTGGCTTCCTTGCGGTCTGCTCCCTTGACTTAGTCCGAGAAACCACAATGCTCGCCTTGGCTTTATCTCGGTCGCGACTTGACGGATTGATCGGTGTTGCGCGTGGTGACCAGCTCGGAAGTCCTTGGTTCCGAGTGCGGCAAGCACTTGACTTGCTCGATGATGCGTGCGATGGAAAGGTTGGGATTGCTCGGGTGCAACTCGAGTATTCCTTCCGCGGCTCTCGATGATATGCGGACGGCGTATAGTAAGAACCCAGGTCATCATTGTCGGAGTCATCATAGCGGTTCGACCTTGGCTTGTTATAGCGCGTAGCTCGGGACATAGACGGCCAATAGCAGTCTGGTTCCTCTAGTTCCGAGCCTTCTTCAAAGTCCTCTTGGTACCAAGACGCGTTCTCGGTAGTCGCTGGCTCCGGATCGGTACCAGTGTGTTCGTCGTTCCATGGCTCGTCCTCGGTGACCTCTTGCTCCGGACCAAAGTCATGATCTTCATCGTACCATGATCCCAACTCGGAATCGTTTCCATCAAAATCCATGCTTGATCAGTATTGAATCGAGTGTTGCATACTGATCGCGGTCTTGGAAACGAAGTATGGTCGATGGTACGGACGGCTGTCGGAGATCGTCGATGGTACGGACGACTGTCGGATTTTGTCGACGGTACGGACGACAATCGGTGGTCGGCGTCGGTATGGACGACGATATAGATGGCTGGTACGGACGGTTCGTACGGACGGCCAACGATGGTCGGACGTCGGCACGGACGACTGAGACGGACGGCTGGTACGGCAGCTGACGATGTTCAGATGGCGGTACGGATAGCCGGCACGATTGGCTGATACGGATGGCCGATGATGTACGGTCGGCCGACGGGGGTCGGTCGATGACACAGTCGGCTGGTGCGGCAATGGTACGGACGGCCAACGGTTATCGGACGTCGGTACGGATAGCCGGTGTGATCGGCTGATACGGAAGGCCGATGACTCGTCCGGTGGCTCGATAGTGATCAGACGATGATACACAATACGCGATAAGGGCTTGGACGATGATACGCGGGTGATGATACGTGCTCTGGACGGTGATACACGCGCCTAAAAGCAAACTCACGCACAAAAAGCAAAACTTTTTGGGACCACAACACAAACCCAAAAGCAAACGCGCTACTTTATCGATCTAACAAGTCCTAGGCAAGAACTATGACGAACAAAACTCAGAAATAAACAAAGCGACGACTCAACAAACGATCTATCGAGGAAACTAAGCATAAAACAAAAACTATCGGACCTAACGACGCTAAAGATGAAACTAATGAACCGCAAAGACACAAAAACGAAAGCTTTAACAAAGGAAGGAGTTTCTGGGTTAGAAAGAAACAACCTTTGAGTCAGGAGCTTTTAGAGCTCTGATACCAAGCTGATGTGACCGCCGGACGCGGTCGTCTACCGAGTCGCACGGACGGACGGTCGCTGCGGACGGACGGAACGAAACTCTCTCGAGCCGAGGAATTTAGATGAGGCTTTCCTCGGACAAAGCTCGGAGATTTGAATCCAGTAAGGAAACAAACGGTGGATGCGAGAGATGAGCTGAAACGAACGAGCGGATCGAGAGATCCGGCCTTTGGTCTCGGCTTCGGTCGAGCAGTCTCGGTCGCGGTACGGACGATGCGGAAATCGATTCCCGGAGTTTGAAGGTAAACTGCGGGAACGGCTCTCGGCAACGCGGCGGTAAGAATCCTTGGTGATGCGGTAAGGATTCTCGGTGATGCGATAAGGAAGGTGGAGTGGAAGCGAAAGTACAACGAGCGGTAGGAACCGGACGTGATACGGTAGAGAGGGACGCGAAGGTGGTTTGATGCGACGACACACGGGAGATGGCTCGGCCCGTGATACGGTCAACTAGTCGATGTCGAACCCGGTTCGAGATCGGCTAGGGTTTCTCGGTAGTCAAGTCCCGGACTTGGACTAAGGAGAGAGGTGAGACAAGAACAAGATTCTCTCTTGTGAAATTTAATTCAATACTTCAAGTCTGCCTTTTACAATGAGGGTTTAGGCCTTTATATAGGAAGGCTTACAAATGGGAGACTCTAAAACCCTAGACACGCGGCCAGGATCTCATCCTTACACTTGGCCATAAAGCAAAAGCAAAAGTAAAACAAAGGAAAGACCAATCCAACGGTCATAGAAGGTTCAAGAAGAAATTCAAAGGAAGGGAAGGGAGAGAGATAGAAAAGCCACGTCATTGGCTGGACGCGGTGATAGGATCTTCACTTCCTTGGCTCCTAAACTTGTCAATGATTGTTTCCAAGTCATGAGCCAAGCGGGAACGAAGTGGAGATGCACTAGAGTTCGCTGCCTCGTTAAAACCTCTTTGGTAAACCCATTGGGACAAACCCAAAGTAGGGCAAAGAGTACAGCTCCTTCTAATGACTTAGGGGCGTCTTCACGCTTGCGCGATGGCGAAGACTCGCGAACTAAGCTTCCCAAAGCTGGTCGCAACTCAAGGCTCTTCAGTGGTGATGCTAGCCATGAGCCATTGGTGTGAGGGTTGAAGCTTGGATTGCAAAGCCCATTAGATGACTTTACTTGCTCCTCCTTGATGATCCTTGGAGACTAGTTGGTACCCGCGCATCACTAGGAAGGCCGGTTCCAAGTTGTCGATAAGTGTCCGAGAGGCGTCCAAGTGTTGTCCGAGAGGTGGTTGAGAGACGTCCGAGAGAATCGAGTGTTCACGGCCGAGTGGTCGATCCCGTGATCACATCAGTGGATCTGCACTAATGTGGCAAGTTCTAGTCTGGTCAAGAAATTATCTCTCAACACCACAAACCACCCTCAACCTTATCGACTAAAATGGTTGAATGACAGAACCCTGATTCATGTGAAAGAACAAGTCATGGTTCCGTTTAGTGTGGGTCCTTACAAAGACCAGATCTTATGTGATGTGGTTCGAATGCAAGCTAGCCACCTCCTTTAGGGCGTCCTTGGCAGTTTGATAAGAGAACCACTCACTGTGGCCACACCAACCAATATTATTTTGTTCATGATAATAAGCGTATCTGTTTGAAACCGTTGAGCCCCACACAAGTTCATGAAATGCAATCAAAACTGTCTAAGGATTCGGAGTCTAAAACAAACTTTCTAATTCAATCTAGTGATGTTAGAAAGTCCCGTAAGGACTCCAAACAAGTTTTACTGATGGTTTTTCGAGATTTATTGGTTGAAAGGCTTGAAGGTACCGTGGAGGCGCTACCGGAGGCGATCCGCGATGTTCTTAGATGCTTCAAGGACGTGTTTCCTGATGAGTTACCCAAAGGTTTACCACCAATACGAGGCATTGAACATCAAACCGGCCCGCGTATCGTGTCAATCCAGAGGAAGCAAAAGAGTTGGAGTGCCAAGTGTCGGAGCTCATGTCTCAAGGCTACGTCCGAGAGAGTCTCAGCCTGTGTGCTGTACTAGTCCTACTCGTGCCGAAGAAAGACGGCTCCTGGCGTATGTGCGTTGACTGAACAATATCACCATCAAGTATCGGCATCCCATACCGAGGCTGGACGACATGCTCGACGAGTTAAGCGGTTTAAGCGTTTTCTCGAAGATCGATCTTAAGAGAGGCTACCACCAGGTCCGGATGAAAGAAGGAGACGAGTAGAAAACTGCCTTCAAAACCAAGCAAGCTTTGGTCGCTGTGTGGTGTGTCGAGCCTCGAAGTCAACCACTCATCCTCACGGCCTTTACATGCCTCTACTGGTGTAGACAGCACCTTGGATCGACCTATCGATAGATTTAGTTCTCGGCTAACCTCTCATACACCATAAAGACAGTTTGATGGTTGTGGTGGATAGGTTCTCGAAGATGGCGCACTTTATACTGTGCAACAAGAACCACGACGCTGTTCAACTGGCGAACCTCTTCTTCAATCAAGTAATACGGCTTCACGGCTTACCGCGCACTATCATCTCCGATCGAGACCCGAAGTTCCTTGGTCACTTTTAGTGAACCTTGTGGAAGAAGCTCGGCACCAAGTTGTTATACTCCACCACTGCTGATCCGCAAACCGACGGCCAGACTGAGGTCGTGAATCGATCTATTGGAGCCTTACTTCGGACAGCGATCGCGAGCAACGAAGGATCGTGGCTCAAGTGCATTCCCCTCATTGAGTTCGCATATAACCAGGCCGTTCATTCGTCCACCAAGAAGTCACCGTTCGAGGTCGCCTACGGTTTCAAGCCTCTCATGCCGATGGATCTCTTACCTTTGCCACCAGACGAAGTCGAGAGTCAAGACGGAGCCGCGAGAGCAGAGTTAGTCAAGAAGCTTCACGAGGAGGTGCGAGCAAATATCGAAAGGAGGACCGAACAGTATGCGTGTTTCTTGAACCGGGGACGCAAGTCTATGCTCTTCAAGCCTGGAGATTGGGTTTGGTTACACCTAAGGCTGGAGCGTTTTCAACAAAAAAGGAAGGACAAGCTTAGCCCACGCGGAGACGGACCATTCAGAGTTATCGAGAAGATGAACGACAACACCTACCTCCTCGAACTACCAGGTGAGTATAATACTTCAACTTCGTTCAACGTTACTGATCTTGTTCTGTTTGACGCAGGTGACGACAAAGAAGTTTTGGGGACAAAACCTTTTCAAGGGGGAGGGAATGATGTGAGCACAGGACCAGAACCTGACCGAGACGCACCGGACATGACCGAGATGCCTGACCGAGATGCACCGGGCGCGACCGAGACGCTTGCACCGTGCACGAGAAAACGACCGGCCAACGTTCCAGAAATCCTCCCGGGAGCCACGACAAGGTCTAAGAGTTCTTCCAAGCCCACCAAGCAGAGGATCAACCTATTTGCCAAGCTTTCGTCCAAGACTACGACCCAACCGAAGAAGTCCGTGAAGAAACAGTTCGCATGGCCTTCATCCTTACCCAAGGATGAAGGCAACCAAGTCTTGAGAGCGAGGAATCGTACACTTTTTCCTCACTCCGGGTTTGTCCCACGAGGTTTACCGGAGGAAGTTTTAATGAGGCAAGGAGCTTTAATGCAAAACGTCCGAAGTCAAGTCGTTTTCCGCGTCAAGGCCGAAGACGTGTCCTTATCTTTACTTATGATATGCATTTTGATTAAACTCTAGATCCTTCCCTTTATAACGTTAAGTAGAGTGTTTGTGGTTATGTTTGAATTTCTTAGGGAGCGACATGTTCTATTTCAAAGAGAACACGTCAAAGGGCAACGTGTGCGGACCATTGCGAGTCCGCGTGTCATTAAGCCTCTCCTAACCCTACCTCTATTTAAACTCCCTCTTATCTTCTTGTAACCTTAGATTTGATTGAAATAAAAACATTTCCAAAGAGAGATTCTTTGACTCTTGTCTCACTCCTTTCCTTAGATCCAATCCAGGATTGATCTACCGAGAGAACCCTAGCCGACTCGAACCGGGTTCGTCGTCGCTAGCCGACCGTATCACGAGGCGAGCCATCCCTCGCGTGTCGTCACTCGATTCCCCCTTGTTCCATCTCGTGCCACCACTCTAGATCCGCTTATCGCTTCCCCGTGTCGTCTCGGTCCATCCGCATCGATCCGTCCTAGCGAGCAAGTCCGAGGCTATCATGCAACTCACAAAACCCTCGTTCCTTTTCCACGAAACCTCGTTTCCACCACTCATTTAGTTCCCACAACCGTTTTACGACGTTTGGCCCGAGCAGCGTCGCCTCTACATCGATCGGCCCGAAGGCATGACCCAAGGACCAAGTCGCGCGACGTCCGGTGCTCGCATCAGGAACACTCTCAGAAGAGTTGGAATTCAAGGGATTAGACCTGTTAACGGTCAAAAAAACTATGTCTACTTAAACCATGTCGAGAATTTGAAGCTCATTATGTAAGTTCTTAATAATTTAAATTTCATAAAAAGTTAAGATCAGTGCTATTTTCCTCCTAATTTATTTCATCAAGTATAATATCATGAATTCTTAAGACAATCCTTGTTTTATCATGTAGTTTTCCCATTGTTCAGTTATTATAAATGACTATGTTATAATTACTTTGATGTACCTTCATATTTGTCTGATTGCTGTGTCCATACATGCTCTTGTTTATATCAACCACACTCGCGGCATTGGTTTTCTATGTTTGATCTGTTTTAACGTATAACTTCAAGCACTCGAGAATCACACCCTTGTTGGACATTAGTACTAATTTGCATTTCTTTTGTCCTCATCATGTACGTTTTCTTCCACACCGTAGCCTCCTTTTTACACAATAGACATTGGGCTTCACATTAATCTTAATTACATATAGTATTCAGCTATATATGCACATCTCTTACATGGTATTTTTATCATTTTTATTTATATCGATCTTTGTATAAGAACCAAAAATGTATTTGGGAACAATCATTTAAAAAATATAAAAGTGTGAAATAACAGTTTTATACAGGTAATATATTTAATACTATATTACTGTTAATAAAAGGGACAATTTGAGCTCTCTTAGAATGTCCACCTCATCAAAATAAAAATAAAAAACTCTTAGGAGAAGCCACATCAGCTAAACTAAAATTCAATAAAATGTTTGTCATTACTACAAGAAAAAAATAGTAATAATAATAATTTCAAATCTTCAAAAAATAAGAAATATGTATCGACAAGCTTAAGTTTCAACCTTAAACCCATCTACTCCCACAATGCCATGATCTCTTCGGTTTAACTCTTTTTTTTTGGGGGGCAGAATCTCTCCCTCTCTTTATCTTCAAATTTCTCCAGGTTGTCTCTTATTCGGTCCTTGATGGTAATAGTCTGCTTAGTCTTTATTAGAATAATAAAAAAAAACATCTAGTAATTGAGTTAAGAAGATGTAATATAGAAGAAGACCCTTAAAAAAAACATAATATATATATATATATATATATACGTAATTGTTATAAAAAAGTATATGTTGCAAAAGAGTTATAAATTCTTGTCAATACAGTGACAAAGATGTCACATATTTTGTCACATGTATATACTGAAATTTTCTTGCGAAATAATCATAATTTATTATTGTTGAATAATCGTTATAAATTTTGCAAGACATTTTTATATGTTATGATAATGTTACTAATTTGTAACGGAAAAATGCAACGGAAACTTTTGTTGTTATTTTGCAATAAATTTGTAATGAAAATGTGACGTATAGTCATCATTGCAAAAATATAGCACAATTTGTTGCAAAATCTTAATAAATATAATCATTGCAAATTTTTTGTTGCAATAATCCTTTTTTCTTGTAGTGTCGTGTTTCCTCCGCTAAGGTTCATGGAGACTTTCAGGATGCAGGTCAGGGCCTCATCAGAGCGGTATTCAACATAGACATAAGGCTCTAATGGGATCTTGATGAAACTAGATCTCATGTGTGACAAATCAAGAGTCTTCCACAGAATAGGATCACAACAAGCAGCTCTCCATCCTCTACAAACATGAGTTAATTCCGAAGTAAGCTCAAAGACACTTAACTTTTGGAAAAAAAAATTTGTTGATAAAAGAATATTAGAAATCCTCATTTTTTTTTTTGAAAAACAATTATTAAGTCAAGTGAAATCTATAAGAGATAATAAGATAATGTGAAGATAAGTTCACCTTTGAACATGTTATTAGCATTTTCTCCACCGTTGGACGTTCTTCGTGCAGTCTGCTATCATGTATAAATTATAATTCCACTTTAACGATTTACAATATATATTGCTGGCTAAGTTGAGAAAAATAATATTAGTTGAGTGTTTGAGACCATATGGAACTGTTGTTTTTATCTAAAAATTTCTATCAGATCTGTTTTGAATAAATTTATAAAAATGCAAGATAAACTAAACCTCGTCAACAAACCCTCTCATTTTGTTGCCATGTGGATTTTCAACGATCACTTAATCATACAAACTTCATAAAAATTTGATTTTAAAGTATTCACACAAATTAAAATTAATTAATGTAAAAAATACTTCCTCAATAACGATGAATTAATATTAACTTATCAAACTTCAAAATTAATAATTAATGAATTAATAGATTTTGAAACTTTTCAATTTAACAACTTGGCTTTTAGCAGAACCAACTGAATTGGATCAGCAGTGTTATTGCATAAAAAAAAAAAAAAAAAAAAAAACTAACTAAAATTCTTACAATTTGACGTCAAAGAAAAAAATAAAAAATAAAATCTAAATGATCAATAAGATTTTAATTTAATGTTAAATTATAAATGCAACATAAAAAGCCCATAAAATCCCAACTATGCATATGAAAAGGTTAGGAATACTCCTCCAAAAAAAGAAAAAAGAGTTGACCATGGGAAATCCTAATCCTATGATGAGAGTTAGCACAATCCCAAAGACGGGAAGAAGAACAACACTCCCAGAGTCGATGTTGGTGCACGTTGGCCTTGATCTTCATGGAATCCAAATTGTAACCACCACCGAGATCGATCTAACTCGTCACCACAAAAGATAAGCACAAAATCTTTTGGATAGCATGCCGAAAAATCACCAATCCAAAAAAGATTGGAGGACTTGCAATAAGAGACCTTAAAAATTTCAATATTGCCCTTTTAACTAAACAGAGCTGGAGGATCCTTCAACAACCTTCTTCACTTATGGCTAGAGTCTTAAATGCTAAATATTTTCCAAAGTCAAGTCTATTAACCTCCACAACCAAGCCGAACTCAAGTTAAGCTTGGAAAAGTATCTTCCAAGCTACTAAACTCATCTCTCAAGGAATTAAGTATATGGTGGGTAATAGCCAACAAATTAAAGTCTGGTATAATCTGTGGCTCCCTTTAGACCCATCTAGACCACCAAGAGGGTTAGGAATTCATTTGAACTCACAGTTAAAAGTTACTGATTTATTGTCTCAAGGTAGTTGGAATAAAAGCTTATTGCATAACATCATTCACCCTGATGATATTCCTCATATCAAAAAAATCCGACCATCTATAACCGGAGCTAATGATGTAATCACTTGGATTCACACTAATGAGGGGAAGTACTCAGTGAAGTCTGGATATCACCTTCAACATAAGATTTCTCAAAACCATTCTTCCAATAACAATAAGAGGGAGGTATTGGTTTAGGATTTAGAAAGAGTTTTAATGATTTTGTGTTTTTAAAAATCTTGCTGATTTTTAAAATCATAGAAAATTAGAAAGTAAAAATGAAGGATTCTATAAGAGATTGTTTAGGAAGTTATTTTAAATCTTGCTGATTTGTGTTTCCTAATCTTGTAAAATATTTCATAAAATCTTTCAAAATCTTTCTATTTGATGAAAGAGTTTTCATGACTTTTGTTATGAAGGAAATGTTATAAAATCCTAAACCAATAACACAAAATTTGAATTCATTAACAATCCATGATTCTTTTGTTTTAATTGAATAACATAAAACTTTTAATGACTTTATAAGACTCTTAATCCAATAACACTAGATTTATCAAGATTTTAGATAACTTTTTACAAATCCACAACCAATAACACCAAATTTTTAAAGAATTTTAAAAAGTCTTGATTGAATAACAACATATTTTACATAACTTTTAAAATCATTCAAATTCTTTCTAAATCCTAAACCAATAACCCCTCCTAATACTACATATAAGACTAGATATTCTACTGAGCCTTTTGTAAAGCTATGGTCCCATAAGATACCTCAGAAAATCAAACATTTCTGGTGGAGATGTCTTCATAATGCTTACCAACTGCAGAAAATCTGAACAGATGACACATGCCAGAGATGTGGTGAAGAAGTGGAAACCATTAATCATCTCCTCTTCCAATGCAGAATCAGTAAAGAAATTTGGGGCCTTACAACAAATCCACATACCACAGGTTCTATCTTCTCCTCAAAATTATAAGTCGAAATATCGATTTGTTATTGAGCCTAAATAAAAATCACATAAAGGATGTAAGCTTATTCCCTTTTATTAGTTGGCATATCTGGAAAACGAGAAATGATTTCCTATTTAATAATAAAAAATAGTCCATCCCAAATACTATAAATAGGGCTCTACTTGACTTTCAGCAATGGACGGAAAGTTCAAGCTCAAACAAACAAGTGTTGCAAAATTGTCAAGCTTCAGAACATAGGAGTCATCAGTCTATGACACACGTGAACCCGATCAATTCTATCACACAGCAAACCAGAGATTACTGCTACTTCGTTGATAGATCCTGGATCTCTCCAAATGAATGTGCTGGAATTGGATGGATCTTATATAACAAAAACGAGCAGTTTATACTATGAAGTAAGTCATCCATTATTTCTATGAATACACTTCTTGAAGTGGAAGCTGAAACTTTAAGATTGGTGGTTCTTCATGTTAACCGATTGGGTTACAACAATGTTATATTTTGCGGAGATGCAGAAGTTCTATACAAAAAGATGGGTCAGTTCTCCATTGATAACTAGCAACACCATCAAAGTGAGCATATTCTCTAATAGCTACACATGTGCATGACATTAAGAACATTGCCCAATTTTATGAAGCATAACTTTTATAAAAGTACCACGTAGCTTAAATGTTATCGCTGATAATCTAGCTAAATGTGATAGAATAGTAGCCAAATCAAAATTTGTAATATCATGGAACAATGTACCTTAATCTTTGTTTAATACAAAGTTACGTTGCCGACCAAAAAAATAAAAATAATAACACGCAGAAACCCTCTCTACTTTCCCTCACTCATTTCTTGTTGTTTCTCGAGACTTCCGCATCCAATTTCTCCCTCGCGATGAGCTTCAATCGACCACCATCCACAATCTAGCCAGTTGCGATCTCACCACCGCGACCGTACCCCCAAAGGTTAGCAATCGTCGATCTCGGCAACTAGTTTATCTTATCTTTTTCTCTTTCCTTAAGTCTCTTTGTATATCTCTTTCTCTACCAACGAGTCTCTCTGACCATTCGCCGATCGATGCCTCTCCATCTGACCGCCGCCATTTATATAAATGTTAGTCGAGTTAATTTGGTTTATCTATGGCTTAAGCGCGCTCTCTCTCTCTGGTTTTGTACAATATCCATCTCTCAATATTGTGCAATTTAGTCAAAGATTCAATTTTTTTGTTTCTGTTTTTCAATTCATGTGATGGATTGAATCTAGGCTGTAACTACCTCTTTAATCCTCTAGAGAAGAAGATGATATAGTTTATTGGCTTCTCCTAATAAATATTTCTTCGCTTTTTTGTGTCTCCAAGAGACATTTTGTTCTTAGCTCTATTGTCTCTTATGGTGCTTTTTTTCTTTTTCTTGTGGTTGCATTGTTCGAAGATTATATGCCCGTTTTATATATTACCTGATTACTCTATGATTCTTTGAGCATAAAGGTGCCAGGGGACCCCAAACTTGGAACCTGAGTATCAAAACCAGACTCGCGGAAAGGCAATCCAAACTATCGGTTTGTACACAATTCTTCTTTCTTCTCTTCGCATTTCTTTTTGTTTGTTTTGAATTCCTTCTTTCGGTATCTTGTGTGGGTTTGTTATAGTTAGTTATGTTTCTGTGGAGGTTCAATCAAGTAGATAGTTATGGCCGTACGTCTCTCCACAGGATTTTGCTCCTCGACGGCGTTACTCCGTAATCTATAATCTCTATATCCCTCTCTCTGTTCAACTAATGTTATTCGAATGTTCTCTTTTCATTCTTCATGAAAGCTTTATATTACTTTGCAGAGTATCGTTCTAATTCGACCTCGGAAGAAGGAGGAAGTTGCTTCCATTTTGCTTCTCGCCGCGTTTTTCAGCCTCAACGTCTAAACCATATTGATGGGTACACTGAATAATTGACTTTGTTCGGGTTGTGAGTTTTGGTTTAATCAAGATGTTAGATTCTAGTTTTTAAATAGCTTATCTTTTGTGTATAGATACTTGGTAGTAATGCAGTTATGTTTCTTGTCAACTTTGAATGTCAAATTTAGTGCCAGTCAAATTTAGTACTACGTTAGATACTGTCTCTGAAACTTGGAACCAGTCAAAGTCTCAAAGATCGATTCTTTTGAATTTTTGCTTAGATATTTCAAATTCTCACATTCATATTCATAATTTTTGCTTGGTACTGATAAATTGACTTTGTTCCGTCATTGAATTAGATATTAGTTTCACGGGTTGGGCTTGTTTTTTGTGAGTTCTGGTTTCATAATGATGTTAGATTCTAGTTTTTCTATAGCTTATTTTTAGTTTATAGATACTTGGTAGTAATGTAGTTATGTTTCTAGTCAACTTTGAATGTCAAATTTAGTACTACGTTAGATACTTTGTCTGTGAACCTTGGAACCAGTCAAAGTCTCAAAGATCGATTCTTTTGAATTTTTGCTTAGATATTAAATTTCTTTAGGCTTTCTTCTCATATATTTAAATTCTCACATTCATATTTGTTGTAAAACAAATCAATTGACTTATATGCACTTTACTAGGAGTGGACTTCTGAAGTACAAAGGTGACTTTTTAACAACAAAAAAAAACTCCCAAGCAAAAATCGAACTCAAGCCACAGCAGAGTACGTAGATTCAGCTTCAGATCCAGAAAAGCTAACTGGCAAATCAAGGTATCATCCTTCAGAAGAAATCAGAGCCTCATTGTCACAGAATAATCAATATATGTGTAGAATTCTTCTGACAGTGGAAGATGTTTGAGAATTGGTTAACGGAGCATCATTTTAATACCTTGTCCAATCCATGTGATTTGGATTTACTGACTAGATAGATTGGTACTAGAAAGAAAACCTTAGGCGTATGTAGAAAATTCTAGCTTCAGAAAAGGAAAATCTCCAAATACTCTCGGGAAAGAAAAGGAAAATAGGTTTTTTTTTTTTTTTTTTTTGTTCTTGGGTGATAAATACTGGAGGAGGAGGTTTCCTAACTTGTTATTATTGTTTTTTATTTTTATTTTGTTGAATAGAATAATCAATTTTGAGCTTATGCAGAAAAGGAAAATCTCCAAATACTCTCGGAAAAGGAATATAGGTTTTTTTTTTTGTTCTTGGGCTATAAATACTGGAGGAGGTTTCCTAACTTGTTATTATTGTTTTTTTTTTTTGGTTTTGTTGAAGAGAATCGATATGGTGAACTCTGCGAGGTATTTCGAAATACAAGAGGAACGTAGGAACCTACCAGTATGGGTACACAAAGACGAGTTTCTCCAAGCTCTGAAGGAAAATCAGATGGTGATACTGGTGGGTGATACGGGCAGTGGTAAGACAACGCAAATCCCACAGTTCGTTTTAGAAGCTGTGGTCTATGAAAACCCTAATCCTGGTGGGACTGCGAGGTTGGTTGGGTGCACGCAGCCTCGTAGAGTTGCAGCGATGTCTGCGGCCCGCCGAGTTGCTGAAGAGATGGATGCAGTGATCGGTGAAGAAGTCGGTTACACAGTCCGTTTCGACGATTGCAGCAGCTCCAAAACCGTGCTCAAGTACCTGACCGATGGAATGCTTCTGAGAGAAGCACTGGTGGATCCGCTCTTATCAAAATACAAAGCCATCATTCTGGACGAGGCCCACGAAACAAGTATAGCCACGGATTTGCTTTTTAGTATTCTTGAGAAAGCCTTGACTAGCCGGCCTGCTCTTAAGCTGGTTGTGATGAGTTCAACCCGATACGCCCATGAGCTCCGCCACTATTTTAGCGGTCATAATGTGCCTCTCATCAAAGTCCCAGGTAGGCTCCATCCAGTGGAGATCGTTTATACTCGGGATCCTGTGACGGACTATCTCGAGGCTGCTGTACGCAAAGTTATCCAGATTCACATGTGTGAGCCACCTGGTGATGTTCTTGTTTTCCTAACCGGGGAAGAAGAGATTGAAGATGCTTGCAGCAGGATCTTCCATAAGCTCGGAGATCAAGTCAAAGTCGTGCCACTGTATTCCTTCCTCCCGCCTGCCATGCAACAGAGGGTTTTCGATCCCACACCACATCCGGTGAGAAAGATTGTCGTCTCCACCAACATTGCAGAGACTTCTCTAGCCATCGACGGGATTGTTTACGTCGTTGATCCTGGTTTCTCCATGCAGAAATACTACAACCCGCAAACTCGTCTAGACTCCTTGGTGGTGTCCCCAATATCCATGGCAAGTGCTGACCAGAGAGCACGTCGTGCCTGTACAACAGGGCCTGGTAAATGTTTCAGGCTATACACACAGGAAATTTACAGTGGTTTAATACCGCTGGCGGTTCCTGAGATGCTTAGAGCAAACCTCGTAAACACAGTTCTGGCCTTGAAAAGGCTGGGTGTGAAGGACTTGTTATCCTTGAACTTTATGGATCCTCCTTCCCAGAGGACCCTCGTTCGGGCCTTGACGGATTTGTTTGATCTGGGAGCAATGGACGATGAAGGTAACTTGACAGAGATAGGCGAGATGATGAGTCTGGAGGTCTAATCAAAGCTGATTTAATCGAGATGTTAGCCCCTTCGAATGTACTATTGTTCCTAATTTTCTGATATTAGATACTTAAAAGCTGATTTAATCGAGATGTTAGCCCCTTTATTGTTCCTATTTTTCTGATATTAGATACTTACTTAATTTCATTATGCACCTAACTTTAACTACAAATTTTAAATAACATTATCATTTGCTTACTCTAGCCATATTTATATGTATGTACCTACACACAACTCTCTAACTAAACCAGAAATGCAAATTTCCAAGTACAAATCTTAAAAGGGTCCAAAACTACATACGTGTTGGCACAAGAAAACGCCTTTATGACCAAACAAGAAACGCAAATTTCCAAGTACAAATCTTAAAAGGGTCCAAAACTACATACATGTTGGCACAAGAAAACGCCTTTATGACCAAACCTCAACTTCTCTAAATCAACAAAATCGCAAGACCATAACTCATCATTACTTCGTCACAAAGAAGGTCTAGAAGCTGAGGGAGGGGGGAGGGTTGTAGACATTTTCAAATTGCCATCTCAAAGGTAACAAAAGGGCACTTTTTGCATTGAAGAAGCAACGAAACCAATATGAATACAAACTTGCTATTAAAGCATATAAGAGGGCATTGCAAACACAGGAAAGAGAGACACGGCCACTGCATCTTCATTTTTTTTCCAGCATTCTGTTTTGATACAGGACATTTGAATGGCATGGCAACCAACATAGATTGTTTATATCAGCAAAATCTACATGCTATGAGCCATAGGACAACATTTTGAATAAGTGCCAGAAAATGTATCCAACTAAAAACAGTAGTGGGTCAGTGGTTCAATCATTAGTCACACTTGTCAAGAATCTAAGAAAAGCAAACAATCTCGTGCTACATTCCATGGTGCACACTTGTCAAGACGCAGCATTGGTATGTAAAACATTGAAATCGGTAACATTCACAAAAATCTTCACCAAGATGTTGTTTATTTGGTGTTATATGCAATGTAACCAGACAAGTTTTACATCTCTCTGAACATGTACAAGTTATAAGTCTCACAAAAACGAAAATAAAGGACAAAACCTAATGAGATCAAAGCCAAATATGGCAAGAGCCAAAAGCAGTAGACAAGAAGAAAGAATTATAAGAAGAAGCAGCAGGAGGATTCTCTTTGTCTGCACTCTTCACTCTCCATGTGATAGAGGAGCTAAGCAAACATGAAAGTGTGAACATAATTCCAGAAAGTGAACATTTGCCACATGTAGGCTCTTGCTATATGATCAGTATGAACTTCCTCTGTCTCCTTGTTGTGGTAATAGAGACATAGAGTTGGTCCTTGCCCTTGTGAGAAGATAGAGAGCCCCTTTCTTGTGAAACCCTGGAAAATTATGCGGTTGACAAATGTGGATGGCCCGAGGATGGAGAGGGGAGTGGACACAATGATGCTCGACCACTTGTTGTTCACTGGGTCTTCAAGAACCCACAGGCGGGACTTATGATGTGGCAGAGCTACAGAAACACCAACCTTTCCATCCACGTTAAGTAACCCTGACTCCCAGCTATACATGTCCATGCCCAATCTTGGCTTCTCGGGTATGGGATTTGATGAGGAAAAAGATTCAGTAGCCAAATCGAACTGGATCACCGCAGCCTCTCTATTGGGCAGGCGGCCTGTGTAATACAGATTCCCATTGATACAAATCGAATTGGTGTCACATATCACTGGTACTGAATGTTCAATAGGGCAATTCACCTCTCTCCACTTCCAAGACTCAACATCAAGATCAAGACTCAGAATTTGGTATGTATTAGCTTCCCCCTCTTCACCAATCGACAAACCCAAAACTTTGAATTTCAAACCCTCCTGGTCAAAACCAATGTACGTTTTCGTTTTCACCCTAAAATCAAAGGTTCCAGCTTTAAAAGGAAACCTGGGTAAACATGTACACTTTCCAGTTGCTGGATTGATTAGGGTAGCAACTGGCCCCATTCCTGAAACAATCAACCCGTGGGCATAATGCATCTCAATCGTCCGCTTGGACCAGGAACAGAGGAGAGAGGCGGATCTTGGATCCAAAGTTGTCGAGACTGTGAAATCCCATCCTCTATCTGCCCTTGTGACAAGAAGAACTCTTTCTTCTTTTGTCCTATTGTATCTTTCATATAAAAGAATGAGATGCGTGCTAGATCTACAGACTTGTATGACAGATATGTATGAGCGATGCTTAACAGAGAGATGAAAAGATAGTGAAGAGACGACACAAGAGATTTGTTAACGGATTCGGATAATCTACATCCCCGAGACCAAGTCCAGAATCATTCACTAGAATAAGAACGCAAAAGTCACATTTGCCAATGGTATCTAGCACACACTTGTGCCTACCACTCTTATCTACATGAACCAAAGGAACCACCACTCTTTGTCTTTTCCAACGAGTGTGAACCTCTACAAAAACCACCAACAGATTCTCTATTTTGTTGGTGGGACAACACCACACACAACATGTGTGCTTCTCTCAATTTTAGGTCTAGGGTGCGTAAGCTTCTCCTTGCTACCACCTCTTCCTTTTATACCTCTTAGAGTTCTCCACAAACCCTAGATTCCACAAGCTTCTTTCTCTTGTCTTTTGGGTAAAAGCTTGTTCTCTTTTTGTCAACTTGACCCATGCTTTTGTTCCTGTCGTACCTAACACAAGCATGCTTCTCTAACACAGCCGTTCCACTGTTTGCTGCAACTTGACGCTTTTCTGCTCTGTTGCACTACACAACCTCTTCACGATTCATCTCTTGTTTCCAGCTCTGTAGCACTACACAGCCACTACAAGTTGTCTGCTCTGTTTTCATCTCTGTTGCACTTCAAGTTTACTCAACTGCTAAACAAACTTCTGCTAAGTTGTATGATGCAGCTGATACCTTCTTTCTGCTCTGTTGCACTTTCAGAGTTACTCAACTGCTAATGAAAGACTTGTTCTCATGAGCTTAAAGCATGATTGTTTGAGCTCTCACTTCTTGGATCTTCTCACTAAGACTCCAAGGTTCAACACGTCACTTCATTCCATGTGACTTTACATTGAGCTGTCTTGGCTGTGGTAGATTCTCTGATTTTCTATCTGAGGAATTACTGCGTCTGTGTCTGTAGCTGGTTACACATGCTCCAACTTGATCAATGCTTCTGTTTCTCAACATATGTTTGTGTCTGACTTGTTAACTGCAACGTTCACTGCATCTGTGTCTGTACTTTCGGTTGTATCAGGTTTACCCATTGCTTCTTGATCATCTCTCTTGATTCTTATAACCAGTAACAAGACCAATATATCTTCAATCTCTCCCTTTGTTACTGAGTTATAGAACTCAAGCTTTCTCTATTCTTGCACTTGATGATCTTCAAGCTTTCATGATGTAACTGAAACTTTGGCATCTTCATTACATTGAGAGGATTCTGTCATTGTGATCTTCTCTCTTCTGTTTCAATAGTTATTCCTTTACGCCTTGTTGTCAATCTTACAATTCTGTCAACACAGTGTATCTTCAATCTCTCCCTTGTTGACTGAGTTGTAGGACTGACAAACGTTGATGATCTGCAACCTCTAGATATCATGTTCTTGTTTCTTTTGGCATATCTATTTCAAACAACTTCAATCTCGGTCAACACAAAAATCAATCTCTCCCTTGTTGACTGAGTTGAAGGACTCTAGCTCTCCCTTAATCATAAACCATCAAGCTCCTGATCTTGACTTGATCACATCTTCAGTGAATATCAAATACATCCAAGTGTTGCATGCAACCACGACATAGCATAGCAACAACAACAACTAGCATATGGGAGTAATTCAGAGAGTCTCCCTTTAAAGCTCAGTTTGATATTCAACTTCATACGATGAACCAACTTGTCATCATCAAACCTTGGACTTGACATTAATACCATCTTCTGCATTTATCAAACATCTTCAAGTTGTGTCAGCAGCAATGACACAAGCATAGCAGCCCCAACAACTAGCAAATGGGAGTAAATACAAGAACTCTCCCTTTTTAGCGCAGTTTGATACTCAAGCAATCAATGGCACTAACTCATCCTGCAAGGCTGCTTGAGTGCATAACTAAGGTAAAAAATAACAGATATCAAGAGCATAGTCCAATAAGGAACTCATTAAGCAAATATTGATCCTCCTCTTGCTTTGATGTTAAGAGTCTGCTCAGACTTGCCTGAACACTGCAGAAAATTCACACATACCAAAATCATAAAACCAGAACATGATATCAGCCATCAAACCAATGATAATGATGACTTGGTTACAATGACACAGATGAGAGTAGCTCAGAACTAGTTAACCCATCTTCAGAAATGTACCGCTGTCGCCAATAGGATCAGGATCAAAGCTTGCTGTACGCACAGAACAGCTAATTTCTGAAGACAAAAACACAAACCAGTACTGAGCCGAGAACACTTCCTTGAGAACACAATTGTCAAACATCTTAAAATCCCCTTTGAACCTCATGAATCTTAACTTGATCAGAACCTCTTAGTACTAGCAATCATTGTGCTTCATTTTGAAGTTCAGCCTTTGAACAATGGAAACTAACATGATCATCAAACTTAATACCTTTGTAGTCACAGCGGAAACATAGACAATTCTCTCGAACCATGATGATCTTGTGAAATGTAGCATTGACTGAATAGCCTCAGCTTCTGCAGACTTGCTTGCTCAAATAGCCTTGATTTAGAGCTGTTTCCATTTTTGCAAATATAGGCTTCAAAACGCTCTTCTTTACTAAGTCAGATCAGATATCTAGATATTGTACTTCATGAAGTAGACGTCTCTTCCATATCAACTAGTTACAATACAGATCACACCTATGCTTTTCTTGAAACTCCTCCTGAACCTCAAGCAATATACCAAACCAGAGATTGGGTATAAAACCACACGCACACAACAGTTTCTTGCAACACCGAACAAGACATCATGACCATAATATCAACCACATGTGCACACCGACTTTAACCAGAAAACTATATTTCAGCTTAAGAGCAACGTTGAGATAAATCCAGATGAACATACCTTGAGCCAACCTTTGAACGACATCTTGTGATCCCAACTGTGAACCAATGAATAAGACAGATGATTGCAGCTTCTGTAGCAGTTGTTATCTCAATATTTGGAACGTCTTTCTTCAAAAACACATAAGAAGGAACTCATATAAAATCCTCAGATTTTTAAAACCTGGAGCAGCAACAACTTCTTGAATTTCAAAAACGATGTCCCAACTTTCACTGACAAGACACTTCAGCTTCCTGGGTTACAACTTAACCGGTGTTACTCAAAGCTGAGTATTCTACCTCAAATTGATCCCGACCAACATCTCCTTGCAGATGTCACTTAAGCTAACCTTGCAGAACTGAACTGGAGTTACACAACTCTGAGTATTCTACCTCAGATTGATCCCGACCATCTTATACTACTAGTGAAAGTGAATCCTTCTCTTGAAATTTAATAATCTAGCGCTCTTACTCTTCTCTTCTAACACCCAGATGTCTTCTTGAATATTCTGCAACAACTTACTTGAAAACAATCCCAACCAATACAAGGCACAACTGAGAACAAAACCAATATCAACTGATACGAGCTTCAAGGACATTCCTCACTAAAACCTTAAACCTCCAAGACCCATAAGAATTTTCAACAGAAACAAATGTGTTTCACATATCCATAGTAACACTTCTCTCGTGACACTAACTCCCAGCAGAGATTAATTCCTTGTAAACATATTCCATCACGCAGAAGATTTTACATATATTGACATACGTTTGAGGTAGTGACATAGAGGTGAATGTCTGCCTTGACCACTTCAGACTTTGGTGCAAGATATTCACATTCAGATCAGATGACTTTCCACACTTCTTCACAATTAACTTCGTCTTACTCACTGATGGATCTTAATACTTTGATTGTGATTACCTGACCTAGGAACATTAATAACTCCTGTTTCTTTTTCCAACCATGAGGTCTTGAACTGAGCTTCTTCTCCTGCCTTGATGCAGAGCATATACGAAATAACAAAACAGCCCAGAAATTTTCAAAATGTTGTGGGATGATCAAGCACAGCAATATGAAGCCACAGGAGAAAGCGGATCACAATTTGGGTTTGTGGATTGAAAGTTAAGACCAAAATCCAAAGCATATCCAAACTGCTAAAACCCTGCGAACAGCTAAATTTGAGAACAGTTTCCTATCAAATGACACAAAATCAGAAGGAGAACTTTATATCATTGGGAAGATCCTGCTTTCAAAATTCCAAAACATCCTTCAATACAGAAATCCGAGGTATACAGCGAAGTCAAACGCAGAGGCAAAGTCAGACAAGAACCCAGCTTCATGAGCCTGCAACTCCATCAAACTCATAACTTCTTCATATCTTCTTCTTTTAACATTATGAGTTTGTTTTTCTCCCCAATGTTGATTATGTGTTTCAACCAAAAACTGTTCCATAGGAAACACACAATCAACATAGACTCATCTGTTTGCAGACTTCAAAGACCTTGATATATCTATCATAAAAAATTCTTCACCATTTCTTGATCCACGACACAAACGAAGCAGCAACTCAACCCAGAGACTTTTGCAACTTGGTCGCAAGATCAACATCAGAGATACAAAGCCACATGTGAAAGCAGATCATGGTTTGGGGTTACGGTTTGGAAGTTATGACCAAATCCCCAAAACATATCCAGAAGATAACTCTGCAAACAACCAACTTTAAAAGCAGATTCCAATAATATCACAGAGAACCAGAATGAGATCTTTATGTCCTTGAGAAGATCTCATTTCCAATTTTTCAAAAGATCTGCCAGCACTAGAAACCAAGATCTGAAGTCAAAGGAAAATGTAGAAGAAGAACACATACCAGAGACACCACAATTTCCTTGATGTATGAAATTATAACACGACTGTAGATCTCAGTATCTGAAAAAAATGTTTCATTTGATCTCTTCTCAAAAGCCAGCAACATTCATAAGACCCATAATCCAAATGATTATCCTTTGATGATACTTCCCTTTCTTGTGATCTCAACCAATCAATATGACCTCAAGTCTTCTTCTTTAGCTAGGAGCATCTTTGATAGGCTGAGACAAACCTCTACAAAACAACTCATGCAATTCAGCCCTTCCCTGATCACTTCTTCACCATACTGTTTCTATCTCCATTAGATCGCAACACTCCACGAGCTTCTTCAAGAATACATACAGGCTCAAACTGAACCCAAACATGTGGCTGATGTCGAACTCCACAGTCACCTGCAGCTTTGACCTATCTTCACCATTTTCTGTAATGGGCTTAGATATAATACCACACTAGGCCTTTGCACAGTTACCAGAAACCCAACATAACACAAGACCACACAAGATCAATTCCTCATCTTTCTTAAGAGGCATCAGCGACAAACTTCAACATTAGTGAGGATCAAGCTTCATTCCTCACACAAGCTCTTCTTCACTTCCATAGACACCCAGATTCAGAGATCATAATTCTTTGCCGAGAATCACTTCCTTTCTTTTCAAATTAGAGAAAATAACCAGATTGTGTTATTAACTCTTTCTCTAAAGTCCCAACACAAGTAACACTTGTGATTGCAAGGAACCAATCAAACGACCATTGAATCCTCAGCGGCAGAGAGATGAACGTCTTCTTCTCTCACTCAAAATCAGATATAAACCACAACACTTCGTCTCTCTCTCTTTACCGTTAGAGACACAGAACAAGGACTCACCCCAGATTTGGGTTATCAACAATGAGCATCATGTGACATCTTCTTAGCCTCCAACTCACTTTATAATTTCAAAAATGATGTAATTCCACCTCAAATCCATGATATATACTTCATATTGTTACCATAATCTCCAGTGAATTTTATGAAATGCTCAAGAAACAATTCACAACGGCTCACAGCATTTCCGGCGTCAGAACATAAACTTCAAAAGCAATGATGAAGAAAATCGCAAAAACTTGAAGGCTAATCTACCAAACCAAATCTAGAAGCTTTAGGAAACATACCTATTGCTTCCAGCTTCTTGTGACAACGCACATACAACGAAGAATCTCTGAGCATCAACAGATCCTTTATTAATTTCATGGCAAACACCAAACTGGAGCAGAAGACTCTCGTTGACTTGTTGATTTTTTTAAACCAGATCCACACGTGGTAAAAACCTTCACATGCCTAACACCTTAAAACAACTCCTTGTGGGCTTTTATTGGGCCTGATTTACGAATTTAGATGAAAGCCGACGAAAAACACAAAATACCCATGTGAGAAAACCTTTCTCCTTTCTTCGACTACAATTTCTCACAGCACGAGAACCAAGACATCTTGAAGATGACACTGAAAAATCCGATGAACTGTACAAACAACTTCGGACGAGTTTGAAAACAGATCCGCCGTCGTCATCTTTCTCTCATCTCTTTGTTCTTCATTTTCACCAACCTGGATAAAACCCATCACTTGATTTTCTCCAAATAAGATCATAGCTCTTCTTCCTCATCTAGACACATCTCAGGATCTAACCTGTTAGAGACAGTATAATCTCAAATCGGTTTCCTGCTCTGATACCAATTAAAAGAATGAGATGCGTGCTAGATCTACAGACTTGTATGACAGATATGTATGAGCGATGCTTAACAGAGAGATGAAAGGATAGTGAAGAGACGACACAAGAGATTTGTTAACGGGGTTCGGATAACCTACATCCCCGGGACCAAGTCCAGAATCATTCACTAGAATAAGAACGCAAAAGTCACATTTGCCAATGGTATCTAGCACACACTTGTGCCTACCACTCTTATCTACATGAACCAAAGGAACCACCACTCTTTGTCTTTTCCAACGAGTGTGAACCTCTACAAAAACCACCAACATATTCTCTATCTTGTTGGTGGGACAACACCACACACAACATGTGTGCTTCTCTCAATTTTAGGTCTAGGGTGCGTAAGCTTCTCCTTGCTACCACCTCTTCCTTTTATACCTCTTAGAGTTCTCCACAAACCCTAGATTCCACAAGCTTCTTCCTCTTGTCTTTTGGGTAAAAGCTTGTTCTCTTTTTGTCAACTTGACCCATGCTTTTGTTCCTGTCGTACCTAACACAAGCATGCTTCTCTAACACAGCCGTTCCACTGTTTGCTGCAACTTGACGCTTTTCTGCTCTGTTGCACTACACAACCTCTTCACGATTCATCTCTTGTTTCCAGCTCTGTAGCACTACACAGTCACTACAAGTTGTCTGCTCTGTTTTCATCTCTGTTGCACTTCAAGTTTACTCAACTGCTAAACAAACTTCTGCTAAGTTGTATGATGCAGCTGATACCTTCTTTCTGCTCTGTTGCACTTTCAGAGTTACTCAACTGCTAATGAAAGACTTGTTCTCATGAGCTTAAAGCATGATTGTTTGAGCTCTCACTTCTTGGATCTTCTCACTAAGACTCCAAGGTTCAACACGTCACTTCATTCCATGTGACTTTACATTGAGATGTCTTGGCTGTGGTAGATTCTCTGATTTTCTATCTGAGGAATTACTGCGTCTGTGTCTGTAGCTGGTTACACATGCTCCAACTTGATCAATGCTTCTGTTTCTCAACATATGTTTGTGTCTGACTTGTTAACTGCAACGTTCACTGCATCTGTGTCTGTACTTTCGGTTGTATCAGGTTTACCCATTGCTTCTTGATCATCTCTCTTGATTCTTATAACCAGTAACAAGACCAATATATCTTTATCATATTCCTCGATAAAGGCTGGGTCTTCAATAGCCGATTTGATGGGAGAGATCTCTGCAAACACCGCTAAACTCTTTATGGTTTCTGGTGATGACCTAATCAACACTTCGTTGATTAGGTCACGAGGAAGACGTTTCAAGTTTCGTAAAAGCGGATTCATGGTGGTTTTTGCAATGGAAGAAGAATCAAGAAGAGGAAGACGAAACTCTAGGAGAGAGAGAGAAAGAAAGAAAGAGAGAGATGAGTCGAGACGTTGATTTGTCAAAAAATAATAATAATAAAATGTTTATTATAAAGTTTTGTTCTTTTCATTTCCCATCTAACGGCTCTTAGTATTTGCTTTAATATTTAAAAAAAAAAAAAAAAAATTCTTATTATAAAGTTTTGTTCTTTTCATTTCCCATCTAACGGCTCTTAGTATTTGCTTTAATATTAAAAACAAAAAAAATGGTCGGTTGACATTCTCTAGTATTTGCTTTTATAACATTTTTAATAAATAACTTATGTTATTTGTTTTATGAATATCTGTAATACAGTCCAAAATAGTTGATAGCAATAATTCTTATAGGTGATATTCAAAATATATATATATATATATATATATATATTGCTTAGAAAATATGACATTATAGGAAAAGTAAAACTAGTTTAATAAAATTGTTGAAATAGTTGTTAAAGATTTCAATTAAGTACCAAGAAGAGAGACAATAATTCTATCTACACAACAAAAGTTTTTGATTTAAATAAAATGACCAAAAAGTAAAACAATCCTTGAAAATTCTTAAACCTACTTAGTAAAAAAATATAATGGGACATATACAAATTAACAATTAACAAGCTATGAACCTTGTGAGTTGTGACTGATGATTACAAAGCTCAAAGATGACGACTGTGTTAAAACATCAAATTAAACATTAAAACCCACAATTGGCCATGTGAGACCGGTCTGATTCGGGTTAAGTATATTTGATGGTTGAACCTCTATAACCGGCTTACACACATCGTTATTCGTTAACCGAACTTACCGTTGCTAGACGCGTTGATGATAGTGATGAGGTTTCGATTTCAAAGCTCATGAAACGCATCAATGTCGATCTCCGTCTTCTCCGTTTTCCGAAATTCAGAGAATCTCAATCACGAAAAGTATCTTCGTCCCTACCCAAATTGGAACTCGATGAGGAATCACCACAGGAGACAGCTCTCCTGCTTTGGTCAGGTACTCGACACTTACCCAGATCTCAGAACACTTAGAACAGTCCACTCCAGGATCATTATGAAAGATTTACGCCACAATTCTTCTTTGGGTGTTAAACTTATGAGAGCTTATGCTTCTCTAAAAGATGTAGCATCAGCACGTAAGGTGTTCGAGGAAATTCCTGAGAGAAACGTAATCATCATCGTTAATGTTATGATCAGAAGCTATGTGAATAATGGGTTTTATCGTGAAGGTATTCAAGTGTTTGGAACGATGTGTGGATGTAATGTTAAACCTGATCATTATACTTTCCCGTGTGTTCTAAAGGCGTGTTCTTGCTCTGGAAATATTGTCATTGGGAAAAAGATTCATGGGTCCGCTACAAGAGTTGGGCTTTCTTCCACTTTGTTTGTTGGGAACGGTTTAGTTTCTATGTATGGAAAGTGTGGATTTTTATCTGAAGCAAGGCTTGTACTTGATGAGATGACAAGAAGAGATGTGGTCTCTTGGAACTCGTTAGTTGTTGGTTATGCCCAAAATCAGAGATTTGATGATGCTTTGGAAGTTTGTAAGGAACTGGAGTCTGTGAAGATAAGCCATGATGCTGGCACGATGGCTAGTCTTTTAGCAGCAGTGAGCAATACAACTCCTGAAAACGTTAAATATGTTAAAGATATGTTTTTCAAAATGGGGAAAAAGAGTTTGATTTCGTGGAATGTGATGATCGGTGTGTATATGAAAAACGCGATGCCTGTTGAAGCCGTGGAGTTGTATTCCCGAATGGAGGCTGATGGGTTTTCGAACCTGATGCAGTCTCAATCACAAGTATTTTACCTGCTTGTGGAGATACATCTGCTCTGTCTCTTGGTAAGAAAATCCATGGATACATTGAGAGGAAGAAGCTAGTACCAAATCTGTTGTTAGAGAACGCACTGATCGATATGTATGCGAAGTGTGGATGTTTAGACAGAGCGAGAGATGTGTTTGAGAACATGAAGTCACGTGATGTTGTGTGTCTTGGACAGCTCTGATTTCAGCTTATGGATTCAGCGGAAGAGGCTGTGACGCAGTGGCATTGTTTTCGAAAATGCAAGATTCGGGTCTCCTCCCTGATTCAATTGCGTTTGTCACTACGCTCGCTGCTTGTAGCCACGCAGGATTACTAGAAGAAGGTCGGAGTTATTTCAAACTCATGACAGATCATTACAAGATCACTCCTAGGTTAGAGCATTTGGCTTGTATGGTGGATCTTCTTGGCCGAGCCGGGAAAGTGAAAGAAGCTTACAAATTCATACAAGAAAATGTCAATGGAACCAAACGAGTTTGGGGAGCCCTATTAGGATCTTGCAGGGTGCATTCTGGTACAGACATCGGTCTATTAGCAGCTGATAAACTTTTCCAGTTAGCACCAGAGCAATCTGGTTACTACGTATTGCTTTCTAACGCATACGCAAAGGCTGGAAGATGGGAACAAGTGACAAACATCAGACATATAATGAAGAGCAAAGGGTTAAAGAAAAATCCCGGATCAAGCAATGTTGAGGTCAATGGAGAAATTCATACATTCTTAGTAGGCGACAGGACACACCCGCAGTCCGACGAGATATA
This sequence comes from Camelina sativa, assembly GCF_030686135.1. NCBI lineage: Eukaryota > Viridiplantae > Streptophyta > Magnoliopsida > Brassicales > Brassicaceae > Camelina > Camelina sativa. Next base: position 22,103,987 of record NC_141888.1, on the reverse strand, counting down.
TACAGAGAGCTGGATGTTTTTGTAAAGAAAATGAAAGAGTTAGGTTATGTTCCTGATTCAGAATCAGCACTTCACGATGTAGAAGAAGAAGATAAAGAAACTCATTTAGCTGTTCACAGTGAGAAGTTAGCCATTGTGTTTGCTCTCATTAACACAGTGGAAGAAGACAGTAATAACGCCATAAGAATAACGAAGAATCTTAGGATTTGTGGAGATTTTCATGTTGCAGCAAAGCTTATCTCGCAGATAACTTCTCGTGAGATCATCATCAGAGACACCAATAGATTTCATGTGTTCCGCGGTTTGGTGTTTGCTCTTGTGGTGATTATTGGTGACTGAGAAACTAAATGTTAAAGGTATTTTTCTCTTGCACTCGTGTTCTTTCTTGTCCTCTCAATATAAGAGTTTCGGCGGATTTTGTTTTATATTTTCATTGAGAAATTGTCTCAATTCCAACTTATTTTGCTTAGATATGATTCTGAATAAACACATATCCACGATTTGTTTTTCCTGGATTTTGATTTGTTGTATGCTTTGTTGTTCACGAACTTGATTTGTGTGTGGTTTTTTTTTTTTTAACGTTTCTTGTCTCAGTGGTTATGCCTAGGTTAATTTTAATATCTACTGTATATATGTCTGATTCTGTGTCAACCTATTAAACATATTGTAGCTTTTGATTTTGTTTTACAAAATAATATTCGAAATTGATCAATCTCTTCTTATACGCTTTTCAGCTTTTGGATGTTCACTCATGAGAACAGATGGCTTTGTTGTATACGAGTCTGCTACTTCACTCACAAATCCCTACACATTACCTAACAACATATATATATATATATATATATATATATATATATATATATATATATCAATGTATATGTCTTTGTCTCCTCTAGTTTCTCATTATTGTTGGGACCTTATGGGTTGTGTTAATTGTTTTCTGATACGTATTAGGAACGTTTCCTTTTTGTTTAAAATTCCTATTTAATTGATATAGAAAAAACTGTTAGGGTTTCTATTTCTCTGTTTTCCTTTTGGTCTGTTTGCTTCTATGTTTTATATAGAGATGAAGATGAACGTCTAGAGGTCATGTCAAGCACAATGATGAACCAAAGTCTAGAGGTCATGTCAAAGACAAGTTATTTCACATTTTCAAACCTGGCAAGAAGGAAAATAAAGAGAGCCTATCGTCAATAGAGAAAAGCTATTTATATTACGTAGCTTATCTGAGAAATTCCATTACCATTGTTAAATCTGGTCGACAAGTAAAACCTGTGAAAGATGTAGCGAGTTTGTCAGATCCTGATATTATTGCAGTCAGTGATTACCCGTTTCCGGATGGAGGCAATACCCCATTCGAGGCATCGAAAGACGGCAAAGTGATAGTATGAATACCTTCATTATATTCTCTTACTTCTATTTTGAAATCTGTCTTTTCTGATTCTTTCTAATTTTCTATGCTGACATTTTTCATTTTGTTGTAATGATTTCCAAGGATCTTGAAGATGGTGTTGAACCTGATGATTTATTCAACTCTTCGTTTAGCAAGAGGCTAATGGAACTTCTCAGAAATCCCTATGATGAGAAAGAGTAATTGCGACTCTATACTGAGGCATCACTCAAGAGACAATTGACTCGGTCTAGGCAATTACGAGATGGAAGAGAGATTGAATACAATGTTGAAGACCAGTTGGCACTGTCATATCTCGAAAAGTATACAGGTACAAACAACTTGTACAATGTGTTCTTGTGGATGTGTAGTGTGTTGAACTATCTTCTCAAAGATAAAACTGTTTAACGAATAGATAATTGTTTTGCGCTATATAAAAGGCTAGCTTGAGGCTCAGTCAGCTAACTCTAAGTCTCTAGAGGAAAGGTTGCTGAAGGATTTCTTACATTTAGGCAGATCATACATCTTTAATTGGATATTCACAATTGTTGGGATATCTGCTTATTACTATAATCTGAGTATTGCTAGAAATGATGTATTCCATTCGTGATACTTTCTTGGTGGAATTTAATTCACCATGTCCTGTAGTTTTACCTTTGCTTTCCAGTGAACATATACTCGATTGTAACCATATTAAATTTACTTCGGTTTGATTCTGCAGATTTCAACAAGATTTATCAACGTTATTTGAGGGATCTTCCTCGATCTTTAAACCTGTTGCGCGGATTTTTCTTTTATTTAGAGGTAGAGTTTTCTGTTTCATTGATTTTTCTTGGCTACAACATGTGCAAAGTTGTGAGTTTTCATTGGTCTCGTAAACCCCCTTGTTACCATAAAACCTTGAATGCATAATTTTATCAAAATAACAAATTGAATGTAAGAGTTGTATGCGCCATGGATTAATGTCTTTTGCGGTTTGCTTATTTTGCAGAACATAGTTCTTGAAGGTGCGTTCAAACCCTGGCTACATGAAAAACGTTTGACAAATTTGTGTGTTGATGCTAGAGAGTGCATAGATATTGTAGGCACTAGGCAGCAAGTAACTCCGCACCACACTGCTCTTAAAGTACATCTTAAGTGACACTCAAAGACTCTATAAGAAAGTCTTGGATATGAAGCAAAACGAGAGATCCTACAAGATTTGTATTTGCAATCTCGAGGCTTCTTTTTAGGTTCATCACTGTATGGTAGTAGTGAGTAGACTACTAGTAGTAGTAGTTTATGACTTCATATTATAATAGCTGCAGATCTGTGTAGTAATCTGCAGATCTTGATTTGTAAACTGTAGTATTTATATATACTCTATAAAGCTTGGAAGCGAACTAACAAATTGAAGAAAGGCCTAAAAGCCAAGATTTCATTTATGGGTCTACATCACTGTGTTTCACCCCAGAAAATGAGAAAGCAACTTGTATTATTCTCTATAAACACTTGTCACTGGAAACGTATTACCCTACCTACATTACTGTGTGTTTCCCCCATTAGGCATTGGAGAAAGTCAGAAATAGAACTGCGTATGAGAACACTTGCAAACTGAGACTTCTTACAGCAAAAGTTATCACCTTGGAGACAATAATAACAATCAGGCATACACTCTGGAACCAGTCATCAGGGATCTCTTGAGCAAACTGCAATTCTGAAGGATCAATACTTACAAATACAAATACGAGAAAATAAGTGTAAACTGTTTACAGGAAAGAAAAAAAAAAAAAACGATTTCTTTCTTTTATTCTCAATGAAGACAAGTACAAGCACTTTTTTTCTTTCCTACCAAAGTCCCAACAACAAGCATTTCCCTCTCGTTTTTATTACCACAGCTATAAGCATTATCCCCAAAAAAGACTTACCGGAAATAGCAAGATACATCCCAAACAAGAAGGTTGGAGTTAAACCCCTTGTGCCTCCTCACTGGCTAGATAATCTGCTAAAACAGTTTGGTGTTACTATGCTTAATGTGGTCTCTCTGCAATATCATGTCTTATCTCATTTTGTTTGGGTTCCCAACCTCCCATTGCCTTTGTCCCTTAGGGTTTACTAAACCCCTTGTTCCTCCATGATGTATCTCATGTCTATATTATATAATGTATTCTCTGTTTAATTATTTGATTCTTCGTTGGTTGACACTTTCCTTTACCAATTAGAGTTATTTGATTGGTCGATCTCTATGCTCTGTTTGTTATATATCTGATATGAACGGTTGTTGTGTGATTATGTTTGGGTTCTGGATACCTGTCGGCCTTAGGGTTTAGTTTATTCCTTCTTCCTCGTATTGCATATGGTCATGATATGATGGGAAAGCCAAATTATTTTCTCTCACAACTTCTTACATTTATATATGTACAGGTACACGATGAACTCAGGAAATTGGCTCTCACAACTTATTTGTTCATTCTTGCTTTTGCAGCCTAAGTTTATCGACATCACTAAGGCTGCAGCCTGCAGAGGTGAAGAAAAGTGCCTAATGAGGTCATTAAGCAGTTTGAAAATCATTTATGTTTCCAGTCTCAACTTTGAAAAACAAAATATGAATAAGTTGGCACGAAGATAAGTGAAGTCTGTGTTCGTTGTTCATAAGATTTTATTTTAGCTTAGCTGTCTACTTGCAGATTTATTTCTTTTTATAGTGAAGTCTGTGTTCGTTGTTCATAATTATTCCCCTCGACGTTTCGACTCTAAATTATTTGCTTCATAATTACCGATCAATCCCGTTTTATTAAATATCAAAAATGTCATTATTCTATTTTGGACTCCTGTTTTTTTTTTTTTTTATCTCAGAATAATGATCGAACGCTGAATGATGAAGTTTGCAAACTTATTGAACGCTGAAAAATTATAAGATATGAGTGGAATTTTTGTTTCTTAATCACTAAGGATAGAACCGTCATTTGCTTCACCAAGAAATGTCTTAAACCGAGAGCACGGACAGAAATGCCCAATTTAAAAGTTTTTGGGTAAAAAAGGCCTATTTTAACAATAACCCCATTTAAATCTTACTAAACAGGTGAGGAAGGAGGGGCTAAAAAGAACCCCACGATTCCACCAACCCACCCATTTTCAAAGAGCACCCTTCCATTTCTACACACACACAATAGATTCAGTAAAAATGGGTTATTAGTCGAAGCTCGACGAACGGCTTGTCCTGCCTTTTAGATAATCCTCAACAGAGACGCCTTGCTCGATGCTTCCCATGGGAGATAGAGTCATCTTCAACATCAAGAAGCACTACGTTAAGGTGTGACTGCAAGTTAGATCTTTGACATTGCTCATCCTTGAGCATCTCTGACGAATTACTCACTTGTTGCAGTGCCCACTCATGCGTGTCTTCATCGCCTTTAAGTAGCTTTAGGACCTGCATCATTCCACATTCGTTAAGATAATTACTACATAGAGCTATGAAACGGCTACTAGATTAAAACCTTGACTTACAATGCTCATTTTCGGTCTAGCTTGAGGGCTACGTCGAATGCAAAGAGTAGCAGCTAACGCCATCCTCTGCATTTGGTCGTTATTGTTGTTATCCCGCAAACTCGGATCTAATAACTGAGAATACTTTCCATCATCTAGAATTGGTTTGGCCTGTACATGAACATCATACATACTTGTTTTCAATAAAGAGTATAGAAAAAAGCTTGGTTTTGATCTTAATTGGTATGCAGTATGACTAGACTCTCCTGTCCCTTTGGACATCCACTGCTAATCGTTTTTCTTCCAAATAGTAGCTCGAGGAGAACAACACCAAATGCATAGACATCTATCTTATCATTTACCTTACCATACATGAAGTACTCTGGAGCCAAGTATCTGCAACAAGAAACAGAAGCTTACCATAAGAACATTTTCAAGAACTCTCATGAAACATCAGCCAAAAACCAGATTCAGATTATATGAGTTGTAGATATAGACGCCCACCTCGCAAGCCCAAAATCAGAACGCTGGGAACAAGGTATATATAACTTTTTAGTATTCTTGCCTCTTTGACATATGAAAAAAAACCGATAAAATTTGTTTTTACATGTGGCTCAAAATCATCAGATAATAGTATATTTGATGACTTAACATCTCTGTGGATGACAGGGTTGTGAAGCACTGTTATGCAGATAGTTCAATGCCTCGGCCACTCCAACAGCTACTTTATACCTCTTGCTCCAACAAAATGCAAGTGGATCTTTCTTGTTTCCTGGTTATGAAACCAAGCATATGTTAGATCCATGATCATAATAGAATCTCTGATGAGTTGCTTAAAAAGGCAAGAGCTTGTCTAACAAGTACCGTGAAGGGTCTCTTCGAGGCTTCCTCTTGAAAGATAATTCTATACAAGTAATAGGTTATGGTCTTCAAAGCAAAATCCTAAGAGTGAGATAATATTCTTATGGTGTAATTATGTTGTGATGATTTCAATCTCAGCCACAAAATCATTCAAGACATCTTCAGTTTGCTTGAGAATTTTGACAGAAACCACTCTCCCATTGGACAAACAACCTCTAAAAACCGGGCTTCTGCCTCCTCTTCCAATGAAATTATCTGAAATCAGATCCGATTTCGTAGTTATAAGGCTTGAAAATTTTCAACATGTCAATATGTCATTCATAAGTAAATGAATGAGAGAAGGACCAACCAGTGGAAAAATTCGATGTTACTGAAACGAGTTCCTTGTACTTGAAAACCCGGCAAGTTGAAGAGAACCTCTCATAAAGTCCCTCTAGTTCCTCCGGCAATTTTCTTGGACTTACTTGTCGGGAGATGACTTGTTGGTGACAGAGTTGATACCAAACGGAACAACTGCGTTTAAGCTAGACAAAACGTCTTCAGAAGAATAATAACCAGGTTGATTAGTGTCCCTCGGAGGAAGCTTCAGAGCCCATTGAACTACCGGTATCTGTTTCGACAAAGAACTATGAGGAGTAGTGATAGACTGTCCTAATGTAGAAACAGCACGACGAAGCAAAGGCCAACCTGGCCTAGATTCAGGCAATTTCCCAACCAACATAGTTATAGAACCGCCTGAATCTTCTGGACCATTCACAGGCCGCATAACCTCCATTACTTTGTGACACTCATCATCATCATCATCTTCACTCCTTTCATTTCCAAGAGTATTTGTATCTTTTAGAGACAAAGAATAGGAACCACAAACCGCGCAATTCTCAAAACGCGCAGCAGCTAAGGCCTGCTGTAGACTCTGGCCATTGGATTGAACCTCATCCTCCTCTTTTGAATCTTCCTCGGAATGGCTAACTACTTTAGTCGTCTTATTCAAAGTAACAGATATTTGAAGCACATTCAACAAAGTAATCCTCCAAACATCTTCCTTTCTTATAACAACACCCAATAACAGACAGATTATTCAACAACTCATCCAAAACCAAATCACTAAGATACAAAAATGTAGAAACTGGGAAGAGAAAAAAGAAAAAGGTCAAACCTTGAGATTGATTGATGGTAGATAATGGACAACCTTCTCTCTGGAACACGGTTTTACCATTGTGTACCGCAATCACCCAACAATCCTTTGGTAGTTTCTTGGCTACGTATTTAGCTACGGAAGCTGGTGAACGAATCGTGTGGTGCCTTTTTGAAATCCCAACTAAAACTTTCGATGCAGAAAACGATTTGGCTTTTCGAACCACGACATAGCTTCAGCTTCAGATCCACCTGAAAAAGAGGAGAAAATTCTAAGGAATCATTTCAACTTCACGCCGACAAGAATCGTACCCACCTTCTTCTTCCTCGACGGAGCTCCGTTTCTCTCCGCCGTTTTCAATCATCTTCCTTTTTCACAGAAAGAGAGAGGTTGTTGGTGTTGTCGATTTTTCAAGTGTGATCGATCCTTCTCCTGTACACATATTTAACTTTAATTTATTAATAGTATCTACAAAAACACTTACTCCTACAAATCTTAAAATCCTATTAGACATCATTTCAATTTCTAGCCTGTATATATTATACAACTCGTGGAAGAGTACGTACTATAGTCTATAGCCTAAACCGGTACCGTGTTTCTCAATGGGGTTAACCTTCTCACAATCTTCCTTGCCGGAGATACCAAATGATCTCGTCTTTGAGATTCTCTCGAGAGTGCCTGCGAAATCCATAGCAAGATTCCGTTGCCTATCGAAGCAATGGGCTTCAATCCTCAGCCTTCCATATTTCACCGAGCTTTACCTCACCAACTCCTCTGCTCGTCCACGTCTTCTGTTTACCTTACATGTTGACGATAGATGGCTTCTTTTTCACATCACCTCAGCCTTTAAAATCTAGACAAGAACTCTCGTCTCCGACTTTAGCTGCAGATCCTCACATGTGTTTACCATGTTCCTTTGAGTTTTTTGAGGTTTGTCCTTCTGTATGTGACTTGCTCTGTTCTGTAATAGAGATACAAATCTGATGATATGTAACCCTAGCACAGTAAAGTACATAATTAACCTTACCCTATACGCCAAGCAATGAAAGCACTGATTTGAAGAAAACCTAGCTATTTTGGGTATGATCCGATTAAAAGACAGCATAAAGTGCTGTGTGTATCAGTAGAAGCTCGAAAGCATCAAGTTCTGACATTAGAAAATGGAGGAAGATTATTATGGAGAATGCATGGTTGAATGTTCCATTCCTCAATATGCATAAATGGGCTTTTATTTTATAAAGCTATGGGACATCGGTTAATGATAGTTTGCTTTGAGGTTCGGTCAGAAAAGTTCAAGTTTATTAGTATTGATAAACATGGTGTTCAGATCCAGTTCTTGCATGCTTCGGACTCTGATTAATTACAAGGGCAAGTTAGGTGCCGTTATCAATGATTCGGATGGTATGTTTAATAAAAGAACTACATGCATCGAGATGTGGGTTTTAGATGATGTCAACGAACAGAAATAGTCTAGGCACTTGTACATATTGCCGCCTTTGTGGAAGAATGTGGTCGCAAATTACTGTTTATATATATCGTTGGGATGACTCCGTACTGGTGAAATTGTGTTGACTTTGCTTGGTTTATATGATCCTTTCCATATTTTCTATTACAATATGAAGAGGAACACTATTATAAGAGTTACAATCCAACGGATTGAAACTTTTAAGGGTCGGAAGATTTATACATTTCTAGACCATGTAGAAGATGTGAATGCGATTATGGCTTCATGAGACTTTATATAGCAGCTAGTTTGCTTTGTAAGTTGGGGATCTTATACAGCCTCTATTTACCCTACAGACTCGATCTCTAATTCATGAAGGGTTTATATATATGATCATAGTTGACCATACACAATTGACGTTATTATGTTTATGATACATAAAATAACTAATAAGTTCTAATATGATGCGAAAAATCTGATTGGATCAAATTAATCTCTTATGATATCTATATTTGCTAAAATGTTTACATTATACCTAAAATATACTTTCATATATAGAATTTATAAATTTTATAGAGAAATAGCTGAATACATATATATGTTATTTTTTTCACCTCCATAGTATTTATAGCATTCTAATGAATGATTAATGACAATTAAAAGTAGAATAAATAATAATAAAAAATATTAATATTTAATTACTGCATTTTTATTTAATTCTTATAAACTTTATGTAAGAACTCAACATGTGTGTAGCATATGCTATTATGTTTATAAGAAGTTCAACATATGTTTATGATATATATATATACTAGATAAGGACCCGCACGATGTGCAGGTATTAAAATTGTTGAAGAGAATAAATTCTGGATCCAAAACAATTTTTTAAAAATATAAAAAGAAATATTATTTTTTGAATTAAATATAGAAAACTAATTTTAGTTAGAGAAAAAAATCATATTTGTATTTATATACCTTCATACACTTATTTATATATCTATATTTAATATATTATAACAATTATTACAATAATTTAAAGCTAAATTATATCCCACCAAAACTTTTGCCAAATACTCATCATTAATATTATTCTTGTCAAATTTTTAAAACGTTTTGTAACTTATTCACAAAATATTTTACATGCAAATAATTCATCAAGACAAATCTAATTAGTAAGAATGTACAATTTTACTCTATATTTTACATATGTTCTTACATCCAAAATTATTTTATTGTTAAAATATACTTTTTATCACCACCTATAAAATATCTTCTGAACAAATTATACAAATTTTGTGTTGCTTTACTTTCATTTTGGCATAATTATAGTTCTAATAATTACTAAAATTGTTTTGTGACATAATTTCTTTAAACATGAATTTTTTTTACTCTAAAGATATTTTGGATGAACAACTGGAGAAAATTATCTACTCTATCACAATGATTTTATGACCAACCTAATAAAAGTTGTGAAAGTGAGAAAAAGTTAATATAACATAATAAAAATTAAAATTTGAAAATTATAATTACGATGCTATATATAAGGCTTAGTTAATTCAAATATACAAAATAGAAATTTTATAAACAATCTAAAACATGACATATGTCATAATCAAGTTAGTGATCGACGACCTATTTACTCCTCAGAAGTATCGCATTGTATCAAAACTACTTAAAATTATGACCTCGTTTCATATATTCTCGAATCGTAAATTTTCAACTTATTTCTACCCAAACCAAAAGTTCTCATATATTTCTCCATATACTTGGGTTTAAACGATTTACGAACCAAATCCGATAGAAAACCACATTCCAACTTTAATACGGTTTACCATTCCAACTTCCAAAATTTGAAAATCGCTCCTCTATTACTCGATCAAGCAGCTCTTACTTCAGTACCGGAATTATCAACATTATTCAGAATGAAAAAACTTTTGATTTTGACCAGAAACATCATTCACCGACTAATCTTCCAAACTTATAATGGTACTAACTGTAGGATCACTTTTGGAACCTCCAGAACCTCCATGAGTGTCTCATCCTCAATTAAATTAGCGGGCTTTATATACTTTGATTTCATTTCATTTTATCTGATAGCTTCCATTGAAGAACCCACATGAATCAAAGACCCACGCAATAGATCCCTACATTATCGAAAGCCTGCCCATTGGCAAATATTATATTTTTATATCTTTTTTGTAATCTTTCGTTATAAACATATAATATATTTTTTTCAACATTTGGGCCACAACAGATCGACCCATTAGCCAAATCTCTACATTCGTAGATAGCGGAACTCGATCCCTAGTGTGATGGCACCTCCTACAATTAGACTTACTAACTAGAGACCGACCCGCGCTACAGCGCGGGGGAATATTCATAGATACATTCGGTCTATAGCGGATTGGAATATGTTACATTCTCAGTTTAGTATAGTGCAATCGATTATATATATATATATTATGGTGGATTATATTTTTATACAATGAATTTGGATAAAACAGTAGAAAGAAAAAGTAAATGGCAATATGATGCGTTTTGATAAAATAAACTAAATTAGATATTATTTTATTATCATGAATTTGGATAAAATAAAATAAGAATAAAAATATTGAGTAAATTGTCTTAATGTTTGAAATTAAAAATATGATTTATATAAAGTAATGATCAGTTAAGGCCGTTACAGCACGGAGAAATGATGAATATATTTACGTGTTATTTAGTTAAATTTTTCTATGTATATATTGTTAGTAAAAATGTTAGAAATAATTTAATTTGTATAAAATTAATTGAACAAAAGTGTTTAGATTATTAATTTATGAGAGTTATTGATATTTACATTATAAAATTATCAATGTTAGCTTTAAAATTTTAATAGCGAGATGGTTGTTGCAAATTTGGGAAGCTAGGCTTTAATTACTATGACATTTTTTTTTGTTGCGTGTAATTATCCATCTGGATCTAAGGCTGTAAAACATATTTCCATACCAATGGATCATCAGAGATTCATTTAAATGGGCTTCTTTTGGGCCGAGAGCCTTTTTTCTTTTTTTATTACCGATTTATGAATCGGATCTCCATTGGAAAGACCGAAAGAGAACTGTTTTTTCATCTTCTTTCCCTAAACACCATCTCGTTTTCCTTCGATTTCCAAACCCTCGACTTTCCAAAATATATTTGACACAAACCTTTGCTTTTCTCAAGTCTGACAACTATTCTATTTATGGAACATTGATTGCTTTGAGATGAATTTTATCTGTTACAATTGTTTTCGGAAAAGCCCAAATTCGAAAATTCGAAGATCATCCAGATGTAGTAGTCAATCGATATCTTGATCGGCAGATTCAGTATTGGGTTTTGGTTTATTGGCCCGATCCTTGTCAATACAATTAATCTGGTAAGCTGCCTATGATTCACTCATTCATTTTATAATATTATAGGTAGAATAAGAATACATCTTTCTCGTGATTAAATCAAACATATTGTCTACAGTTTACCAATTTGTTATTATTATAACTTTCATTTGTTATATGTTTGAAGTAAATAAGAGAAGTGGCAAATTTAATGGGTGTATTGTATTTTGCTTTGCAATTGTATTGTATGTGATGAATATACAATTTCTTATGTTTCCAGTGTATACAAAATTGCAATAATCGAGATGAAGAACATATACCAAGTAACCGTAATGATATGTAAGTTTATATTTCCTACTGGGTTACTTAATTCGTAGCTGCGCTAAAGTTCTTGCAATAAGATTTTGTTCTGTATTGCATATATGACAGCACATATCATGTATCTCAGTGGAGCCATTTAACATTACATTGAGCTAAACCTACCGCCATATCACCTAAGACCGTTTCAATGGTCTCACCAGAGAAAATGGTATATTGTGACCAAGAATGAACAATTGTGACTTGAATCATCCAGCCAGTCTTTTATGGCTTGATTGAACAATGGCCATGGCCGCCATTTGTAAAGAGTATTGAAACTTTGAAAGAACAAATCAAAGAAATTGTAGAAGGTATGATGAATTCAACCTAAATGACTGATGGGTATTTATAGGAAGACGTAGATCGGTCACTAATTAGGTTAGTTTTAGGGTATATTCTATGGAAATTCTCTTTTAATTATGAATATATGAGATTTGTTAGTTTAGGATAATAATTAATGAGTATTTAAACTGCAAATCTTTTAGTTAAATCAAATCTTGCTGCTCGAAAGTAGGATCAATTGGGTATGTATATTTGGTATGTATAATATTTGTTGAAGATTGATGATATATATTTGTTCATAATTGATTTTCCTAAATGGTTTCAGTGATTCGCGCGGAAGTTTGGTGAGGTATGATAATGATAAAGGTAAGATTGTGATCGAGGGCGGTTAGGAGAAGTTGGATGATGTTCTAATCCTTTATACTATAAAGCACAAGTCACTCAACCAATAATTCTTTGACACATCAGTAAAAAAAATTATTTTTACAAACTATTATAAAACTTAAAAAAAAAGATCGTGGAGAAAAAAAAGCAAAACTACATAACTGAAACAAATTCCTAAAATTACAAATTCCTAAAATACAGTTAATGTGAAAACAAATTATTTTCGAAAAAAAAAAATCGTGGTAAAAAAAGAAAAACAAAACAAATTACATATTTATTCAACTAAATATAAGTTAGTTGATCAATTAAATACTGACATGTGGGCAAGTTTATCAAAATTAAACAGAACGTAAATTAATAAAAACAAAATTAATTGATAAAAAAAGTGTCAGTTTTCCTTTTACTACTACGTTTTATGGTAGAAAGAAAACCATTTTCACCTTCTTTTCTGAGTTCTCTATTCCATTTTTTTTTCCTTCATTGATCTTTCTCCAATAATCACTAAAAACTAGAGAGAAAAACCATTTTTAAGAAAGTCAAAGGAAGTTAAGATCTTCATATTGGAGACGTTTGTGAAAGTAGAACATCAATTCCAAAGATTTGCAGCCAAATAATTTTTAATTATACCATGTTTTGGGTAAGGAACATTTTCCTTTTTTGTATTGTAAGTAAAATTGTTTCTATGTTAGTTAATAGCATATTTACTAAGTCAACAATTTATGGCATTTTTAAGATTTTTCTTTTGCTATCACTAATCTTTGTGACATATTATAAAATTAGTTAATGTGTGCCATGCAATTGTAATTTGGGTTTGTTAACCATAAAAATAAAAAATTCCTACAATTGTTTATTTTTTATAAAATTTGTAATGCAATTAAGATAATATAATATAATTTCGGTGCATAGCACCGGGTATAATACTAGTTGGAAATAAATCGAAAGAATGTTTTTAATAGCCGGATGATCCAACTGTTACTTTACGGTTTTTTCTCACCCGTACCCGTTTCTTTAATTTCGGGTTATTTCGTTTTATTTTTTAAAATTGACCCGACCCATAATCAATTTTGTACTTCTCTTTTACTTATATAGGGATGACCACTTCACAAACATAATTTTTGTGTAGATATAATGTTATTTTCTTAATTATTTCAAAAATATTATTTTTTTTGACATAACTTATGTTATTCTTTTTAAATTTGTTATTTACTATTTATTGATTAATAATAATATATATGCTTAATGAATTATTTTTTTTGTTTATACTTGTCAAAATCTGATTGAGAAAAAATCTTATTATATAAAGTTGGGTTTTCAAATAGAAAACCCAACTGAATAGAAAAAAAAGCTTGTTTAATTTTTTTAATTTTATATTAGTTCGTATGTTCAGACATAAATTATTTTATTGTAAGTTTTGTATTAAATATTTTTTTTTTCATTTTTTAAAATAACAAAATGAATAGTTAATAAAATGTTTATTGATAGTATTACTCTACATATGCAAAATTATAAATTAGAATTTAAAGTCATTTTTAAAGTTTTATTAAAATTTTAAAGTTCAATTTATAAAGTTTAAGCCCAAATTGACCGTAACAAAGTTTTAAATGAGCCAAATACAATTGTTACGGTCAATTTTAATTATCTTGATATAATAATTTGGGACAATATAATATGTAATTTTGTTTAGACCATTAAAATAATATTTTAAGCAATCCATAAATATACTTTCGTTTAGACCATTGTATTTGGTACTACAAACATTCAAAATTATACTAAAGTTTGCATATACAAAAAGTTCATTAAGCCACGGTACTTCATTTCTGAGTCCATTCTTTATGACTGAATCTCCGAGCTCTCACTTTGATGCTCCATTACATGGTTTATGTAATAACGTCCAGCAAACTCAGACCTATAAATATATTAAGTGTATGAAACAAAATTATTTTAACATCATACATAATCATATATAAAGTGTACAAAGTTATTTTTACATAATCAAATCTTACCAGTCCTTCGAACTGTGGTTTATAAAGATCTTCGAAGAGGTCAATGTGTTTTCGATACATGGTGCCCCTATAAACATTTGCAGAGAGAATATATTGGTTACCTTATGATGATTATATCAGAACTATTTTATGTTACATACCTTCATATTCTCCGACTTTCACAAACCGCATTACACAAGACTCAGGTTCGGTTTTGTATATGAGATGGCACCTGTTTGATTGCCATTTAGACATGAATTCAGAAGCGTAGTTATCTTTGACACGACACTTCACAGTTTCATTCCTACATGTTTATCAAATTAATAAAAAATCTTAAAAAGAGACAATTTTAAAACGTAATTGTCCTAAAAGTAGAGTAAATGTCTTTTACCTGCAATTCAACAACGTGAAAACAAATTCATTACGTTTAATGGCACTCTCAGGTCTTCTTTTATCTTCCACATCTATACACCCACAAACATCTAATTTGGGGAAAAGATAGAATTTAGTTTTCCAAAGTGTTGCAAATCTACATTTTGTAAAAGTTTAATTCATACTTTTCTAAGAGAGGGGCCAATACACAAAGTTACAACAAATCTTATAATGATTTTAGATTCCCAAACACAAAGTTACAATTAACTATACTCACAGATTGTACCATATCAATATTAACTGTGCTTCCATGATATATATCATCCAAATCCTCGAATCAAAAGTAATTCTTTGGACTCAATTGTTGGACCAACGTCATAGTAGTATCGTCCGTGAATTTAATTTGATAAGATGATGAGTATTCCTCTCATTCAGAGTTGGGATTGATTACTTTGAAAGTTCTAATATCATATCAGTCACCATCGTCGATATATTTTTGAAGTTTAGCGAGTGTAAAAATGTAGCTTCAATTGTGTTACCCTTCACAGTTTAATAACAATTATGTAAGAATTCATATATATATATATATATATATATATATATATAAGAACTGTTAAAATTTGAAATTTAAGTAAGAATGATGTTCAATTAACAACGCTAACATGTACATCCACAAGAGAGCAATACTTTTATTGTAAAGAACTTGCTGATACTCTAAGAATGTAAGACCTTGGCGTTTATACGCCAATTAGTTCTTCCGGGAAGAAGATCAACAATTTTATCGAATCTCATGATTTTCTCAAATTAGGGTTTTCACCTTTTTGTTTCACACCTCTTTGTTTTCCACACTTTTTGTTTTATATATATACAGAATTTTATGGACTTTGAAAGAAAAAAAATTGTTCTTTGAGTATTATTAATGATCTCACCATTTGTTAATGATCTCAAAATATGCAAAGTTTCGATCCAAAAATTATGTTTCTTTGTCGCACCCCCAGCTTTCCATGTTGGCACCGTTAGTTTTTACAAATTTTTGTTTTACACCTCTTTGTTTTATTACTTTGTTTATATAAAGTTGCAATGTTTTGATCCAAAAATTGGGTTTCTTCTTCTCGAACCCCTAGCTTCAATGTTTGCACTTGTTAGTTTTCACACCTTTTTGTTTCACACTTCTTTGTTTTCACATCTTTTTGTTTTTATGTATATACAATTTTTTATGGAATTTGAAAAGAATTTTGTTCTTTGAGTATTATTAATGATCTCACCCTTTGTTAATGATGTCAAAAGTGCAAAGTTTTGATCCAACAATTGTGTTTCTTTGTCGCACCCAAACTTTCCTTGTAGGCACCAGTTAGTTTTCACACCTTTTTGTTTTGCACCTATTTGTTTATATATAGTTGTAATGTTTTGATCCAACAATTTTTTTTCTTCGTCGTAACTCTAGCTTGCAATATTTGCACTTGTTAGTTTTTTCACCTTTTTGTTTCACACTTTTTGTTTCACACCTTTTTGTTTCACACCTCTTTGTTTTCCACACATTTTTGTCTTTATATATATACAGATTTTTATGGACTTTGAAAAAAGTTTTTGCTCTTTGAGTATCATTAATGATCTCATCCTTTGTTAATGATCTCAAAATTTTCAAAGTTGTGATCCAACAATTTTGTTCTTTGAATATCATTATTGATCTCACCCTTTGTTAATGATCTCAAAATTTGCAAAGTTTTGATCCAACAATTGTGTTTCTTCATCGCACCCCCAACTTTTCATGTTGGCACCCGTTAGTTTTCACACTTTTTTATTTTACACATCTTTTTTTATATAAAGTTGCAATGTTTTGATCCAACAATTGTGTTACTTCGTCATACCCTTACCTTTCAATGTTTGCAATTGTTAGTTTTTGCATCTTTTTGTTTCACACCTATTTGTCTTCACACGTCTTTGTTTTTATATATACATATCTTTATGGACTTTGAAAAGAGTTTATGTTCTTTGAGTATTATTAATTATCTCACCTTTTGTTAATGATCTCAAAAGTTGCAAAGTTTCGATCCAACAATTGTGTTTCTTCATCGCATCCCCAGTTTTCCATGTTGGCACCTGTTAGATTTCACACCTTTTTGTTAATATAAAGTTGCAATGTTTTAATCCAACAATTGTGTTTCTACGTCATACCCTAACCTTTCAATGTTTGTACTTGTTAGTTTTCGCACTTGTTAGTATTCACATCTTTTTGTTTCACACCTTTTTGTTTCAGACCTCTTTGTTTTCACACTTTTTTATTTTTATATATATACAGAATTTTATGGACTTTGAAAGAAAAAAAATTGTTCTTTGAGTATTATTAATGATCTCACCCTTTGTTAATGATCTCAAAAGTTGCAACGTTTTGATCCAACAATTGTGTTTCTTTGTCGCACCCCAACTTTCCATGTGGGCACATGTTAGTTTTCACACCTTTTTGTTTTGCACATATTTGTTTATATATAGTTGTAATGTTTTGATCCAACAATTGTGTTTCTTCGTCGTACCCCTAGCTTGCAATGTTTTCACTTGATAGTTTTTGCACATTTTTGTTTCACACATTTTTGTTTCACATCTCTTTGTTTTCACACATCTTTGTTTTTATATATATACAGATTTTTATGGACTTTGAAAAAAGTTTTTGCTCTTTGAGTATCATTAATGATCTCACCCTTTGTTAATGATCTCAAAATTTGTAAAGTTGTGATCCAACAATTTTGTTGTTTGAGTATCATTATTGATCTCACGCTTTGTTAATGATCTCAAAATTTGCAAAGTTTTAATCCAACAATTGTGTTTCTTCGTCGCACCCCCAACTTTTCATGTTGGCACCCATTAGTTTTCACACTTTTTTGTTTTACACCTCTTTGTTTATATAAAGTTGCAATGTTTGGATCCAACAATTGTGTTACTTTGTCATTCCCTTACCTTTCAATGTTTACACTTGTTAGTTTTCGCATCTTTTTGTTTCACAACTTTTTGTTTCTCACCTATTTGTCTTCACACGTCTTTGTTTTTATATATACATATTTTTATAGAATTTGAAAAGAGTTTTTATTCTTGGAGTATTATTAATTATCTCACCTTTTGTTAATGATCTCAAAAGTTGCAAAGTTTCGATCCAACAATTGTGTTTCTTCGTCGCATCCCCAGTTTTCCATGTTGGTATTTGTTAGGTTTCACACCTTTTTGTTTTACACTTTTTTGTTTATATAAAGTTGCAATGTTTTAATCCAACAATTGTGTTTCTACGTCGTACCCCAACCTTTCAATGTTTTTACTTGTTAGTTTTCGCACTTGTTAGTATTCACATCTTTTTGTTTCACACCTTTTTGTTTCACACCTCTTTGTTTTCACACTTTTTTGTTTTCATATATATACAGAATTTTATGGACTTTGAAAGAAAAAAAAAATTGTTCTTTGAGTATTATTAATGATCTCACCCTTTGTTAATGAACTCAAAATTTGCAAAGTTTCGATCCAAAAATTATGTTTCTTTGTCGCACCTCCAGCTTTCCATGTTGGCACCCGTTAGTTTTCACAAATTATTGTTTTACACCTCTTTGTTTATAATTTTTTTTATATAAAGTTGCAATGTTTTGATCCAAAAATTGGGTTTCTTCTCGTACCCTTAGCTTTCAATGTTTGCACTTGTTAGTTTTCACACCTTTTTGTTTCACACTTCTTTGTTTTCACACCTTTTTGTTTTTATGTATATTTTATGGAATTTGAAAAGAGTTTTTGTTCTTTGAGTATTATTAATGATCTCACCCTTTGTTAATGATCTCAAAAGTTGCAAAGTTTTGATCCAATAATTGTGTTTCTTTGTCGCACCCCAACTTTCCATGTAGGCACCTGTTAGTTTTCACACCTTTTTGTTTTGCACCTATTTGTTTATATATAGTTGTAATGTTTTGATCCAACAATTGTGTTTCTTCGTCGTATCCTAGCTTGCAATGTTTGCACTTGTTAGTTTTTGCACCTTTTTGTTTCACACCTCTTATTTTTCATACATTTTTGTTTTTATATATATGTCTTTATATATATACAGATTTTTATGGACTTTAAAAAAAGTTTTTGCTCTTTGAATATCATTAATTATCTCACTCTTTGTTAATAATCTCAAAAGTTGCAAAGTTTTGATCCAATAATTGTGTTTCTTCGTCGCATCCCCAGCTTTCCATGTTGGCACCCGTTAGGTTTCACACCTTTTTGTTTTACATCTTTTTGTTTATATAAAGTTGCAATGTTTTAATCCAATAATTGTGTTTCTTCCTCGTACCCTAGCTTTCAATCTTTGCACTTGTTAGTTTTCGCATCTTTTTGTTTTACACATTTTTGTTTCACACCTCTTTGTTTTCACACATTTTTTGTTTTTATATATATACAAATTTTTATGGACTTTGAAAAGAGTTTTTGTTCTTTGAGTATATTTCACACCTCCAAGTTTTAAAAATTATGAGTAGTATTTTCTTTTAATTTATTAATCAACATGATTGACTCATCTTTGTTAAAATTTGGATTGTTTTATTTATTGATTCATTCATCTAACTTTTGTTTGATGTTGTTTTCCATTTATTCATGCATCAATCATCTCTTTCAATTATTAATCTAGGTAATTGATTGTGATTATTAATTTTTCATAGATTTATATGTTTATATATTATAGCAAACTCACTTTTAGGTGTCAATTTAAATATAAGGGATAAGATTGTTTTTATTATCTCATCTAGATGTTTAAATTTATTAATGATATTAAAAGTTGTAATATTTTGATCCAACAATTGTGTTTCTTCGCCGTATTCACAACTTTCAGTGTTCACATTTATTATGGACATATATATATTATGGACCTTGAAAAGAGTTTTTGTTCTTTGAGTATTGTTTAACACCTCCAAATTTAAAAATTATAAGTATTATTTTCTTTCAATTTATTAATCAACATTGATTCACTCATCTTTATTAAAAATTTTTGAATTGTTTTATTTATTGATTTATTCATCTAACTTTTATTTGGTGTCGTTTTCCATCTACCTGTATTGATCATCTCTTCCAAGTATTAATTTAGGTAATTAATTGTGATTTCTAATTTTTTATAGATTTATTTTTTTAGTCAATTTAGTTTGTTGCAGCTATAGCTCTTTCTCCCTGATTCTCTTATTATTTTTTATAAATTTTGATAGAATAATGATTAATTTTTTTTAATGTGAATATCTTTCAAAATTGATTATCTGAGTATGATTCAGTAGACTTAGATTTATATATGTTTAACATTATTCTCTTATTTTCACTGAATTGATTTTTCATTTTATATATACAACAAATATTTTATTTAACTATTTGGTTGATTAATCTTAGTCATTATTTATGATTTTTATACTATACAGATAAAGAATTACCATAAAGTTAGTCATTTTAAATTTTCATTTTTCCGTACGATAACTTATGGGCTGAAATCCTAGTATATATAATTACAGATTAAAGGTAAAGTTTGTAGTTAATAGATATGATGTAAAATTATATATACACTTTATGATACAGCTAACAATTATATGTTTTCAAACAACATTGTTGAAACCAAATAAGATATAATCATGTGAAATTTTAAATAATATGTTCTTAGACCATCTATAGTGTATTCATCTATTATTTTATAATATAGAATAAGTCTAAATTAGAAAATGGTTTTCTCCAATGTCAAAGTCTATATCTGACTATAAAATAGAGGTAGTGTTAAAGATATTAAAAATCACTATATTTAAGAGAAGAAATATAATTCAAGTCTAAATATCCAAAACAATTATCCAACTACAAACCATCATTATACAGTCTCAAAAACCTCTTTGAAAACAACATTAAGTGTTTTATTCTGGCATTTTCCATCTTTATATGTAAGTAACACCTTGAATTCTTTTCTGGTTGTGACTCGAGAGAAGACAACATAAAACTGTCCATGTGTGAAAACCAGTTTTGGTAGAAACAATCCAACATATTCTAGCGTCTGACCTTGACTTTTTTTTATAGTAATTGCAAACGCCACAGTAACAGAAAATTGTCGTTGCCTCATACGAAAGGGAAACTTTGCATCAGGTGAACTAACATACATCCTAGGGATAAGTACTCTATCACTAATCTTTTTTCCTGTCACGATTCTTGCTTCGATTACATGATTGGCCATCTGAGTAATAATTAACCTTGTACCGTTACACAAACCTCCCTTAGGATCTATATTCCTTAGCAATATGAAGGTGCTCCTATTTTCAACGTTAAAATATGGCTTGGCAATCTAGAAACTTGTATACTGTTTAGAAATTTCTGAGCGTAGATCATATTATCATGAGCATTTTTATCTGACGTTTCAATACTATCAGACCTAAGATATCGTCTCTCCTCACCTGTAAATAAAAAAATAAAGATGGAATTTTAGATATGTTTTTAATATTAGTATTTCTTAAAATTATTACTTCAATATCCATATTATGAGTTTTGCTTCTCTAATTAAGTCAGCAAGATCCAATTCGGCATCGATAGTACACACAGAATATTCATTAAGATTGATTGGAATACCAAATCTTGAATGAGCCGCTCTACCACCTTCCAAAAGCAAAGCAGCTATACCACTTGAAGCAGCATTCATAACAATATTACCTTTAGACCTTATATCAGCACCAAGAATAGTCCACAAGAAAGTTTTCCAGTACCACCAAATCCATAAACATAAAACATACCACATTTGTCGTGATTCACAGAGTGAATGATTTCTTCATAAACACGTCTTTGCTCCTCAGTTAGCATAGGTAACAACTCATTGTACAATTCCTGTTGTTTATGAGGTTTATATATTCTCTCATCTGCGATAAGCCTATTTACACATGTGTTTATCATACTATTATCTGGTTTAGGCATTTTCTCAAACGCCGTAAGAGACGTTCCATTCGATCGCAGCATCAATTCTATTTCAGTTAAACATATATTTTCTATCTGAGCATGTGTCAACATTAGACCTACAACAGTAAAGTTAAACACTTATTTATAATTTTGTTTTGCGAAAAATAAATTACATTCAATTAACCAAATAACAATTTGACTTGTGCGGGAAAAAACTTTTTTAAAAAGAATTATTGTCTAAACTTTTTTGTGGTCAAATATATATTACTAATTCAATTCTTTTATAAATTTGTGTGGGCAAATATATAATAGTTCAACTAATTTAACAAACCAAAAAGTAAATTAATTATAAGGCTAAAAAGGATTCCAACAAAAATGTAAATGGAAAAGAATTAACTAAAAGAGAAGCTATAATTTAATTTTCAAAAACAGTATTTATTTTCCATTTTTAATAATTTAAAATGGGATTCGATTATTTTATTTTTGAGATTTTCTAATTTTGTTTTAAAAATAATAATACGTTTTTTTAACAGTTTATTTTTAAAAGTCAAAGAAAAATAATTTGTTAAAATTACTCATTTATATTTTCAATATATATACATTTTAATTGTCAGGACCTTTTGTCTTATTTAGAATCTTTGTTCCTCCTTTTGGTGATAGAGTATCCAGCCGGAATAACATGGGTTTTCCGGAGATTTACATCAACCTTATGAGATTTTGTCGATATCACAAAAGATTGTATCATATCATCAAATTAAATGGATATTTTTAATATATCCTCTCGAGATTTTCAATTCCTTCTATCCAAATCAAACCGTCATAATTATCTACAGAAATTTAACATTTTAGAAAATATAAAATTTCTTGAAACAAATATTTACAAAAGATTTAAGTATTTATTTCCACTTTTTTTAAAAAATTTAAATTGGATATGAATATTTGATTTATGTTTTTTTTCTTCTAATTTTCGTTTTTAGAAAAATAAAGATTCAGATTAGCAAAAATTAATACCTGAATTTTATTATATCCAGTTTTGTAGATCCACAATTATGATCAATGATCATCCATGAATTCAACTGAAACAAAAAAAGATGTATTAGGTTACATATAAAATTTTATTTCAAATTACTAAACTACAAAACAAAATATAGAAAATAATACAACCTATATTTTTTAAAGATAGACAAAGTCTATGATTGCTTGATCTTGCTTTCCAAACAACCACTACAACAAAAAACGCAGAAAAATTAGTATCTGATGAATCATATAAAATTTTCAAAAGTTGTCTTTGCTCATTTTCTTGTAGAATAAAAAAATCATGGAATAAAAATATGATCATGTTTAACCAAGAGAAAAAAATTGAATAACAATCACCACTATAAAAAAATAAATATTACAATTAATAAAAACACTTTACCGATTTGATTTTTTGCTTGCTTCATCAACTTGTTCGTCCAATCTTGTTTTTGATATACAAAAAAACATCCATGGTCCATAGCAGGTACACCTAAAACACAGCCAAACAGTACAAAATGAGTAAAACTTTTGATATGATTCAACATAATAATTAAAAATTATAGCAGCATAAAAATTAATCATGCAAAGCACCAAAGCATATGGATAGTACATCAACATGAAAAAAAAAAATCTAAATCACACAATAGTAAAGTTGATTCATTAGAACCAAAATAATACAAAAAAATATTATACTCTCAAAATATATGTTTAGCTTAATGAATCCGACTTCTACTATTTTGGGTGAGCCTCTATATATATATAGCTTAGAAGGAAAATCGTCATAATTAACTTTACCATTTTAAATTTTTAAAAAATAGAAAATTTCTTTAAACAAATATTCGTAATATATTCTAATATTTATCTTTCATTTTTTTAAAAAGAGATATTGTGTAAATATATTAGATTTCGGATTTTGTAAAACAAAATTCGTTTTTTTTTTTAATTTTCGATTTTTTTTTTTTTTAAATAAAATTTAGAAAAGGGTAAAAAGGTCCAGTTTTGAATCTCATTAATGGTAAATTAGTAATCTTAAGTCTGATGATGAATGTGGTGCATTTCAGCAACCTAAATAGAGTGTAAAATCTTCTTCAAAATATTTTTAAGGGTATTTTTCATTAAGGGCAAATAAGGTCAATTTTTGTGAGATTGGCTGTGAGCTCTCTCGACTTCTCCTTTAATATATTAGATATTTGCTAAAATGTTTACATTATACCTAACCTCTTCACTAGGCCTGGGCACTAATACCCGTTACCCTACTCGACCCGTTACTCGGCTCGTACCTGTCCCAAAAAAAAGGGTACCCGCAGCTTTAGGGTCGAGTAAAGGGTATTATATTTATATTACCCGTGAGTAAGGGACGAGTATAGGGTATTAGTTTAGTTTTCAATACCCGTCCCGTTACTCGGCCTTTTACCCGTTTTGCTACCCGACCCGTAAATAACCGTTAATATTTTGTATTATTATTATTATTATTTATTATTAATTATAGAGTTAGAGTTAAAACCTAAGTTCAACTTAGCCTAACTGAATTAATATATTATTTTTATTTTCAAAATTCGTAATTTTATAATTTTGGAACTATATATTGCATAAATTTATGAATTTTTCATTTTTGGATTTCAAAAGATAAAATTATTATTGCGATTATTAACATTTTTTTATCGGGTACTCGTTTTCCGGGTAATAATAAAGGGTCGGGACGAATAAAGGGTCAACTATTTTTTACCGGGTACCCA
The DNA here is from genome assembly GCF_030686135.1 of Camelina sativa. Lineage (NCBI taxonomy): Eukaryota > Viridiplantae > Streptophyta > Magnoliopsida > Brassicales > Brassicaceae > Camelina > Camelina sativa. The sequence goes on along the minus strand of NC_141888.1, from coordinate 22,079,297 downwards.
TTTTTCCGGGTACCCGTTATTTAAGGGTCGAGTATGAGTAAATTTTTTCTGTTACCCGTTAGGGTCGGGACGAGTAAAGAGTCGGAGAAAATTCAAGGGTACCCGTCCCGTGCCCAGCACTACTCTTCACGTTGTAACCTCTTATTTAGCTATATCAGCATAAGCAATGGTGGATAATGTGCACTTCATCCTAACTCGATTATCATGTTCACGAGTTGTTGATTCTAGACAATGCCGATCAATAGAAATAGTCAAGGGATATCAACGTTTTTGGAAGAACCTAGTCGAGGAAAACAATATCAAACATTGTCGGGATGACCAGTCTCAGACCAGTAGAGGTGAAACTGAACAGCCTCATGCTAATGGTAAAAAATTGGAATCCAAGCCATTGAACATGTTATGGGTCAACAGATTTGCACCTCTATAGACCATGCCACAAATCTAAGCTTACGGAAATGCTGAGGAATTCATAAGACTTTTAACATTGCTAACTGGATGCCATTTATCAAATAAATCAGTCAAATATTTCATAAATATCATAAGAAATCTAATCTGGGGTCGCTACGACATTAAAATGGTAAAGGACACGAACAAGTCTAATCATACAAAGTTCAAGAGGTATGGTGATTTTCACGGAATCATCCATAACATAAAAGAGAGAAAGAGAGTAGTGCAAAGAAGATTTGAAAGCAAAGAAACACAAGGAGAAGAAGAAGTCAATTATCCAAAAACAGCAAAAACAACAATGTCACAGATTGGATCTTGACTTGAGAATTTAAGCAGTCTTTTCTTCTGGCCATTTTCACCGCCTAATAAATCACTCACTGCCTTCACGAACCTGAGAAACAAAAACAATTTTTAAATCTTGGTTTCTTTGGTCTTTAGCCTATAACTTGGCATATTTCCCGAAAACTATGCTAAAATGCAGCTTATTTATTATACCTTGGGAGGAGATTTTGATGGGGACCTGGACTTAGATCTCGACATTGCCCTAAATTGGAAAAAAAAAAAACCACACTTAATCACAGGAGAAATAAAAGAAAGACAAAAAAATACCAACACGGTGAAGGAGCAAACACCAAAAACAAAAGGAGAGAACTTGCCTGGGGGGACTCTTTTTCCTGTCAGGAGATGGTGATCTAGATTTTGATATCGACCTGGAAAGGGATCGTCTTGGTGATTTACAGCGATAAAGATTCATAAACACAAAACTCCAACTTTTTAGTTGTTGAAAATGGGAGATATATAAGGTTCAGTGATAACAAACATAGCACCTCAAATCCTTCCTTGGGCTCTTGCTACCGCTAAGGCTGCGGCTACCACGGCTGCGACTACGGCTATGGCCACGGCCACGACTTCGGCTTCGGCTTCTGCTCCTGCTTCTACTTGGGCTTCTTGATTGGGAGCTTTCATATTTCCTAACCTGAATATGAGCCGAAGACAGACATAACATAAACGGGAGGGGAGAGAATGAAGCATCTACCAAAGTATACTGTTTAGAGACTTGAGATACCTAAAACCCTAAAAACGTAATTTCTAATATTCATCTTTTCCATCTAGTTAAAAGTATCTCCATTTCTCACTACTCATTTCAATATAGAAGCATATATTTACTACCACACATCAAATCTGACCATGTCAAGTGTCGGATATAATCATATAAGTAAAATGACAAAGGAGCAAAGAAAAAAAGACTGCAGAGAGAAATGGTACCCGGATATAAGCTTTAGCCCAGGGGTTTCTGAACTCTGTGTCATCAAGTTTCCTTATCTGAAATCACAACTTCGAATCTCAGAAACAACAGAAATCATAGTGTGCTATTCAGCAAGAGAGAAGAACATAGTTCAACTTACAGCATACTTCATGTCATCATAATTGGTGTAGTCGACAACACCATAAGTTCCTGATCATATTATTAAAGATAGTCATGTGCAAGAAAAAGACACAACTATAAAATATATCCCAAACAAAAATGCTGCTTCAAGCTGAAAAACGTAAGATATTGCTAAGATAGTATGCCATTTATATACTTAATTGGGCATAAGAAACTGTAAACGCACCATTACTGTCTCGAGTGACCTCAGCAAAGCACACATCACCAGCTTTCCGCATATGATCCTGAAATGAAGGTTTTACACGAAAACTAAGACTAGGAAGTAGAAGCCAATATGGTACAGTAAAAACATGAAGTGTCATCAAACCTTCAAATCTTGCCATGAAGCAGATGATGGGAGCCCACGCACGATAACTGTAAAATAAGACATCCAAGGATTAGAAAAAGCAAATATAAAACCAAACTTTTAATCCATACCATCTTCTCATAGGAAATTACACAAACCTCGGAATTCTGAGTGTCGTGAGACGCCAAACCGAGCAGATCCACCACCACCCCCACCTCCACCACCATAGCCTCCTCCACCACCATAGCCACCACGACGATCACTTGAAGACTGTCCTCGGCCACCATGGGCAAGCTCAACCTGCATAAGTTCTGATTATAAACTATGGACTAATGAATAGAAACACCAAACCACTCCTGTCAGCTGAAAGATAGCAAGGATGTAATGAATGTCTGATTACCCTCAAGCGACAGCCATCAAAATTATAGCCATCACGTCCCTTGATGGCATCTTCAGCATCCCGAGAATGCTCAAACTACAAAACGTTCAACAAAGCTTGGTTGAGTGAAACTATATCTTGTAAATTTAGTTAGGAAAATGTACGTTAAGCGAATAAGCTTACCTCAACAAAGCAATAACATGGAGGACGAGGTGGAACCTTCAGCTCAATATCCACTATGCGGCCATACTGCAAACACGAGCATTAAGGTAAACACAAAAGATGCTCCAGAATCTTCATTTTATCTTATAGGGATAATATAATATCGATAATGGAGTCAAACAAATAACTAAAAACTGACCTTGTAAAACAGATCGTCAATCTCATGTTCTCTAATGTCACCAGGCAAGTTACCAACATAGATTGACCGAGAAAATCGCCCACTCATTGTTTGCAAAGGTTAAAATAAACCAAAGAGGTTACTGCACATGTGAATAAAAAGGAAACAGATAAGTAAAGGACCAAAGCTATACTGCTATAGACAAAGAATCTCCACTCAGACAGCTTTCCATATAGCCTTAGCATCAAGATGAGATGATGATTTTATAAAAAAAGCGTGGTAAGACCAAAAAATACATGAAGCAAACCAAGTGAGAGCAATCCTTGGTCAGAGCAGTTGCTCCACAAGCTCCAAATGCTTATTTGCTCTCCAATGTGCTCCAAAAGCTATTATAAAATTTGAAATATATATTCTCTCCAGAACGTCCCATGATGACTAAACTGGTTCCCAAAGAGAGCAAGAATCTCCAATAACAATAAAAAAAAAAACAAAAAGAAACAACTCCACATTTGATCTCCCCCATTCCCTCTCTATATCCCTATGAACCATTGCAATGCTCATGTTCCAAGCGCTTGCCATCTATCATAAAGAAAGCATGTGTCATGACATCATGTAACATAGACTCATGCATCTACCTTGTTCAGCTTCCTTACTCAAAACATTCATACCGCACAAACACACAGCACAAAATTCTACTGTTTACTTAATTTTTACAACGCAAGTTAAACTCTTTCCTCCTCAAGACATAGAAAAATCAAACAAGAAACATGGAACCTATACCAATGTAGAAGATAGAAAAACTCCCAATTCATAGTTAATGCGAAGTTAACTAAGAACAATTTCGTAACTGAAACGAAATCGTTCTAAGAATTATGATCAAAAGAATGTGCGAAGTAAGAAGATAAACATCTCTTAGCATAACGAAGACGCCTCAATTGAATCAAATCACTTTAAACAACTCAAGAACATTAAAGATAAAAGCTTTAAATACAAGAGTGTAGAACATGTACACAGACCAAACAAGAATTCTCAACAAAATTGAACATCTACAAGTCCAAATCCCAGATTGTTCTGTATCCATACAAGTGCGACGAAAACAAGAAAGACAAAAGCAGAACACACAGAAACCAAAATTCAGAGAGAGGATAGAGAGAAAGATAACGAGAGAGGAGAGAGAGAGAGAGAGGTGAATGACTTCGTACCGGAGAATCGTCGCTATAGCGCCGGAGAAGATGTTGGTCACACGAACGAACTAAACAGATAGGTCGGCCGTGAAAGTTTAAACTAGGGTTTGTTCATTTTTATCATTTTATTATCGTCTTTCAACTTAATTGAATTACCGGAAATACCCTTATGTCGATCCATTCAATTCTTTTGTTATTTATTTTTCGGTCCCTCTTTAAGCAATTTGTTTACCAATAGAACCTCTAAGTTTTTGTTTCTTTCTCTTTTGGTCAAACAAAATCACTAAGTTATATACTGTATAAAACAAATAACATAAGTTATTTTACAACCGGAATTATTAGATCTGATCGGAGCTGAGTCTCCGGTGGAAGGTGGTGTAACTCAGTCGTTTTTTCCACCCCAACTTTGTAAATCAACACATGTCCAATATGTGTCATTTTCTAGACTTATTTGTGTTTTGCTGTATTTTGTATTAGATTATTAAATTTATGATTGGGCTTTAGTTTGTTGGACTCCGTTTTCATCTTGTAACTCTCTTTATTTTGGGCTTAATTAATGAAAGTTAGCTGACCAAAAATTATTATTTTTAAGGTGAGTTGTTGCAAAAAATATATTATAAAAGCAAATACTAAAAAACGCCAACCGACCATTTTTAATATTTGGTTGTAATGAATATTATTTTTAAATAAGCGGTGAATAGAAAAAAAAGTTGTTAAGTTTAAAAATCAGTACAAATTGGATAATCCGATCGGATTTAGTAGCTTAGTTTTTTTGTTGCTATTAGTTTTTTAAGTTAAAAATAACATCAGTATTTAAAAATCGACAAAAGAAAATAAATTTGAAAAATTTCCTACAAAAACTATGAATCCACTACTACGAAACATCGAACGTCTTCCTCATGACCTAATCAACGAAGTGTTGGTTAGGTCTTCTCCAGAATCGATCAGAAATTTAGCTTTGGTTTTCGCAGAGATCTCATATCGCTCTCACATCAAATCTGTCATTAAAGACTAACCTTTATCGAGGAGTATGAAGATTCAATGTTGTGGTGATCCAATTCAATCTCCGATATATATTTTGCATGCCTCGCCTATACTAAACAGCCCGTTTGTCATGGAAGTGTTGAACACATTTTGTACTTCTTTTGTGGATATTTATTTTCCTACATGTGTCTAAGTTAGAGATGCATAGTTGATCACTACATACAAACATTGACGTATGATTGTCCACAATATGTTATTTTTATTTTTTTGTCGTGAATGAGTTTATAAATGATTTCTAAAAAACAAAAACCAAAAGTTCTATTATACAAACTAATTATATTCAAGTAGAATTTAGATATTTTTGCTAAAAATTATTTGGCTTTTAATCTTGAATTTAAAATATAAAGTCTTTAGTTTTATATTTTTTTATACTCTTAAACCTTAACAAAGTGTCTAATAAGTCAATATATAAATAAATAAAATATTGTGGACAATCATACGTAGCCGTTCGGTTCTCGTGGTTGCATGAAGTGTTCACTGAAGAGATGTACGTTACTTAGGGCCTGACTGGTTCAAACGCTGCGGTTGCGGGTTGCGATTGCGGGAGATTGCGGGAAGTGGGCGATTGCGGTTTCAAGCGTTATTAGCGTATTGAACGACTGGTTTAGCGGTTTAAAATTGGTGCATTTGCGGAGGTTTACGACTGGTTGACCAGCGGGTGCAATAGCGGTTGGAACATAATAAATGTGATATATAATTATATAAATGTTTTAAAATATCAAAAAACTTTATTAAACTTGATTTATAATTAAAATTCATTAAAAATACTAAATAATTATTAAAAATAAATAAATTTTCATAATGAAATACTTATTACTTTATGCATTTGGATTTTTACCAAAACTTTAATTAAGTAATTTGATAAATGACTAAAACATATGTTTTAGATCGTAGATCTTCTTTCTTAAATCTCACACACTCAATAAGTTTTGTGGGGCAGTATTTGCATCGGTAGTAATGATCAAATGAGAGTTGAGAAGAGTCACTCGTGATTTGTTTTTATTTTTCACAAATAATCTTATTTTCTTAAATTTCTGATGAAACGTTATATTTATTTAGATTTTTTTGACTTATGTGCGATGTGCCATAAATTTACATCAAGTTTTCTGGGTTATTGTTAATTGAAATATTATTTTCTTCCAATTATTTATTTTTTTAATATTTTTTAATCTTATCCGTACTTCATTTTCTCTCATCCTTAATGAATAAAATAGTTAGGTAAAAAATATATATAAAATATATTTCATTATCATTGATTTGTTTCAAATTTTTTCTAAAAAAAAAAAAAAAATTTGAAACGCAAACGCCCGCAACCGCAAACGCTTGCGGGAACCAGCTTTTGGAATTCAACGGTTGGGAGCGATTGGGAGCGACTGGGAGCGATTGGGAGCGATTTGTGTGATTGGCCCCAAACGCGAGCAACCGCCCCGCAAACGCAAAACGCAGCGTTTGCGGGAGCTAGCGGGAGAAACCAGTCAAGCTCTTAATATGTAATGTTTTTGTTTTCTCTTGCGGTGATTGATTGTCTTTGATCCTTACTAATTTTTTGGTAGTCAGATTGTAAAAAACCCGATCGATATTTTGAATTTTCAGTCGAAAAAAAAACATGTAAAACAACCAGAATTATTGCTATTGGAGCTTACATATTATATGTAAACTATTATGGACTGTTTTACATATATATGTAAACTAAACTTATTGTAAGGTTTTTTTTCATCTCGTAAGAATTATCCGTTATGTAATGCGTAATGGTTGGTTTATACAATGACTTTTTCTACTGTAATTTTCTTTAATTAGTTTCAAAATTTGATATGCAACTTTTTTTTTTTGGTCAAAGTTTTGATATGTAACCTATAACTAATTTTCTTCTGGGAAAACCAAAAAAAAACAAAGGAGTTCCATTTAAAACATTTCGCTGCAATTTGTAACCAATTGAATTGATGGAGCTGAGGCCTGGTGACGTCTCATTTCTGGACGAAGAAGATTCATTAGAACAATGCCTACTTCACCTGGAACATCACAATAGAAACAACAACAAAAGTAGTGTTAAAATTACCAATCCCACTAGATTACACCAAAATGCTCAAAGATGAATCCACAAGATTGCGTTTTTCGTTGTCAATTTTTGATCAAGTTATGGATGAAAGACAAGAAACAGTACCTGTGGTGTGAACTGATGATCTTTCGTTTTTACTCATCAGTCGTCGTCATCATCGTCTTCTTCTTCGTCATCATTATTATCATCAATGGAATACATTCCTTCAGATTCTTCTTCGTATATTTGAAACTCTCCATCACTCCCATCATCAACTGCTAAATCTCCGTATAAACCAGGTTCACTGGTTGGGAAACTATCAAATAAACCTTGAAGGTACGTCCTGGAGCTGTTCTCACTCTCAAGATCTTTTAATAGTTAAGGAAAATCTAAGGAAACAGAGAGTCAAAACGGTGTTAGAACCAAACACAAAGCTTTAATTGATTGGTCTTAATTCCCAAAACTCAAGAAAAGGGTAAACTTTGAAGGATACATCCATGGGAATCAAAAGATTTCTCATTGTCTCCTGCAGCCTGCAAAAGAATAGGAACATAGTAATGGTGAATCCTACCGGATGAAGAAAACAACAAAAAAATCATTTACATTAATACTACCATGTCGAGTTCTTCTTCTTCTTCCTCTTCTTCGCCATCCAGGTTTTCATCATATCCATCCTCATTAACATTAGCATCCACATCTTCGTTTACGCTTTTACACTTTTCCATGTCTTCAGCACCTGCGAATTAAAATACTGTTCAGTAGCTGTTACTTCAGAGTCTTCAAGGAAAACATGTTCCATGACTAAAGACAATAAGCATATCATGCGGAATGTATCAAAATTAGTTTAGAACTTTAACTCATTACAGAATTCTTGTTACACAAATTTCTGTTTAATATATATGTAAGCACATACTCGTAGAGCAGTACGATCAACCAGTTTTTGCTGTCAAATTCACTAATTGAGGCCACTGAATTTCTATAAGATTTGATAGACTCCAAAAATACTCTCTACAAACGCGAAGGTATAAGGGTCTAATACATTAAGGAATCTGCTGAACGTACACCACACAGACTTCCTAAAACGTTCAAAGAAATGAAACACATAATATTATTGATGAGCTTACCTTTAGTAGCCTCCTGGTGCTTCACTAGAGATGGTTTAAGTGTCTCTTTCTGAATTTGTATCTTCCCTGACCTCTCAAACTCCTCTTGGATGGATTTAAATACATCTTCGAACCCTGGCTCAGGAAACACAGACACAAACCTCACAGCTACGCGGAGTCTCAAAGTATCAAGCATGGCTTCAGAGAACCATCCTGTTTTATGCTGCAAACAAAAAACAAATTAGATCATAAACTTTAGAACTTGCCAAAGTTTATCTATTGGTGCAGATGCATCAGCTTGTGTGCGTTTAATCTTTAACATAACGGGCAAAAGACCATGATTAATGGGTATTGACTTCATGAACAAAAGCTCAGCTGAGAACTCACGCTACAAGAAGTCTTCTTAGGAGGCTTTCTTATCTCTCGCTGGATGTACTCGTCGTCAAGTTCAAATAATTGCAGAAAGGTTTGACATTTAAAAGGAAATATCTTAAAAGCACAAATGTCGCTCCAGCTTGGCTTTGAGCTGTAGCAAAGAGAAAATAACATATAATCAAACTTTCCTCTTCATTAATCAAATGGTTCAGTTGCAAATTTCCCAACAAATCACGCTAAATCTAGGATACAGTCCTACAACAATTATCTTAGAATGCTATGGAGAGTATTCAGGTGGAACCCTGAATAAAAAAAAGACTTACTTGTTAGTTGCATTGGCATCGCAATAACTTCGTAATTCAGGTGGAACCCTGAATTCCATTCTCTGATATCTGATACACAATTATTCAATGGAGATACATGTCAAAATCAATCATTACGCACCCATTTGTGTGTATCACCATTTTACCTAACATGTCACAAACCATGCAGCAAGAATACATTAATCAAGTTCTGAAGATATTAACTCACACACGAGACTCAGGATCACTCCGTGGGTCATAGCCTCTTTTAATCCAGAACCTAAGAAACGGACCATTGGAGAAATAATAAGCAGCCCTGAGAAGAAACCTACAAGAGTTCACGACAAGTTAATGAATGTAGTACTAAAAACACCCTGAGTATACGAAACCTGCATTAAAAAGCTGTCTCACCTGTTTAACATATGATGTGTACATTTCAGACCTTTATCAAGTAGTCGTTGAACTACAGAATCCCTTGTCCATATAGGCCGTTCGTTAAACAATGCAGACACACATACCTGCCATTGCCAGTGGAAGGAGCTGGGAGAAACAAAGTCTTCCCAATTTAGTTTCTTTGGAATCTGTATGAAGAAAGCTAAGGACAGACCAAGCAAACACGGCTCTTTCTACTCGCATCATCCACAAGAGAAAGTGTCAAAAAAAGAATTGAAAGAAGTAGCATATAAAAAAAGGATATCTTTGACGCTGAAATCAATTGCAAATACTGGGCCAACATCAATCTGCATCATAAGAGAACATATCATCATAAAGATCAATTAGCAAATAGCAACAGGAAATAAACTACAAGGAAATTTTCACGGCATTATCAATATCGAAAATGGAACAGAACGAATCATGTATGCTTGATGGTTCATAAGAGTATTTTACATGCTTCAAATCTATAACTACTGCATTAGCAGGATTGAGGATTCAGATATATTTTTTTGCGAATTAACGACTATTATGACAATTCTTTAGTAGAAATTAAACCACCTATTTCTTAGCACCCGAAATCCAATTGTAGGTTTGGCTTAAAAATGCCAACCCATCAAGACAATCCCAGTACTTAATCATCAGTAAATTAAGACTCTCAACTAGACAATTAGTTACAGATGGACAACAGTGGTATGTCCCTATCGATGAAGATCAGATGATAAAAGTCGAATTTGTTCCCAAACAGTCTATTTTTTATTTAATGGTGCAACCAACAGTCAGCGTTTAGTTTATTTAGAAAACTTGGATGTTTCCATTTCCTTATCTTACCTCATAATAGTTCTGAGTCTCTGCATCATCTTTCTTTTTGGGACCATTTGTTGCCGGAGGTTTCAACCTGAAATCACCCAGGAAAACTAAAATTAGCACAATAACTGAAGTCAGTTCAATCATTTATGTTTTTTTTTCATCTTTCAACCATAACTAACATATTCAAAACTAAGTGAACGACTTAAGCCACCAAATAAAAAAGGATACAATTGAAAGAATTAGAAAAAGGCACTGGAATCTTACGCTACGTTGTCTGGTATATCTTTGGGTGCAAAGAACTGTGGCAACAACATCATTACATCTTCATCAGCCAGGCCCATCAAATCAGTATTTCCTGCATAAATGCAATATGATTGGGGAGTGATCACACCAGATATTTGGAATAAATTGAAAAGGGAAACCTAAAATGCAAGTGTCACCTGTAAGGGAATCCAACTCCATCCACTTTCTCTTTTTCTGCTGCGCAACATCCGCATGAATAGGAATAACATGCTGATAGTCAGCCATGCCTAGAAAATGAATAAGAGAAGAAAATATTGAAACACTAAGATATCAATTCAACTCTCATACAGAAGACAAATTTCAGATGCATAAGAACCAAACAAAAGAAGAGTAGGTACGTTGTTACCATCAAAGTGAAACGATTCAGACACATGAGCTACAATATCTGCACACAAAGCTGGACTAGCTTCCTCTAAAGATCCATCACTAGTGGCAAGAACAGGTTGGCTTTCAGGTTTTTTAGTATCCTGCTTAGAAATTCTCAACAGAAAACCATTGCAAGGACGTTGTTCACCCAATGCAGGATGTGCATAAGGATCTTCAGGCCGGAAACGCAGCTCAAGTTTGTTTGTAATCGATTCCCTTGCCTACCCAATTATACAAAGACTCAAAAACTGAATAAATCGTGCAATACTTTAACACAAGCTTGTTACTAAACCAAGAAAAATCTGAAATTTTGTGTTGATTAGAGCTATATGGATGCATATACCAAAGACTGTAACAGCAATATAGACTCTCTAATAACTACCATATGGTAACAATTTCAGTAAAAAAGGAAGAGTGTTTAAAGAAAAAGTTAAGAGCTTTACTTGTGTAATTCCTTGGATTCCTCCAAGAGTTTCAATGGCTTTGGAAATAGAAAATGGGTAGCCAGGGAAGTGTACAACAAACGCCTCCTTGCCTGGCAAGGTACCTGAGATTGTTCCTTGTTCTATGATTCCCATTGTTTCTATCCCTATCTACTCTTTCCTACTACAAAAAAAAAAAAAAACTCATAAATACGACGCCAATGCAATTGGAAGATTACAAGTTTTATATATACTCCTATTAATCTTCACTAATGTGTGCTTCATTGTGCTGCCTTCACCACCAGAGAATTTGGATAACGACTATTGAATCAAAAAGAAATTCGAAAACTTTATGATTCGGTAAGTTCAGACTCACCGGGAAAAGACTCGTAAAGTTGTAAAAGATTGCTTCAGTTTCTTCTGTTTCCCGACATCGGCGACGGCGAATATTTTTCCTGGCGGCTTCAAAACCCTCAATTTTTTAAGTTTTTACATATTTGGGCCTCTGTCGCTAAACGGCACCGTTCCCTTCGTCGTCACTGCGGTTGACTCCGGTCAAAAAATTTCTTTAGTGGACTCAAATAATTTGGGCTAAGCCCACTTTGTTAGCCGACACCGTTTTAACATCTCTAAGCCAACACGTTGACTTTTTAAATTAAAAAATCTCTGAAAGAAATTAAATAAAATATAGAGGGATCACATCTGCGCGTCACTGCGATTCGAACTAGGGTTTCCGTACTTGAATCCAGTTTTGTTGTCAAAAGCTAAGCTAAGCAAAGCAGAGCTTTGGTTTTGTTTCCCTCCAAAATTCAGTTTCGTCGGAATTTGAATGGCGTCGCGGTTCCAGGAAGCTTCATTGGTTACTTCACCATCGTATCCTAACGCAGTGGCTTGGTCATCGGAAAATCTGATCGCCGTCGCTGCTGGTCACCTCGTTATCATCATTGTAAGTTCCTTCTTCTTCTTCTTCTGCTTCGTTTTTTGAGGTTAAAGTTTGAGTCTTTTTAAAAAAAGACTTGTTTAATTTTTTCTAGAATCCGGCTTTGCCTGCTGGACCTCGTGGGTTGATCACTATCCCTGATGCTGAGCCTTATCAGATTGGCCGTGTTCGTTCTCAAGGTTTTTTTTTTTTTTTTTACTGCTCATTGTTACATAACAGAATCTCAATTATGAATTGTCTAATTTACAGTATCAAGTGGTGCAGATTCTTTGAATTTACAGAATTATGAAACTAGTTTCAAAATCCTACCTTTACTATGTGCCAATTCAGATTTGCAGATTAAAAAATTCAAGATTTTTCAAATTTTCAGTGTTCAGGAAGCTGTGTTTTGCAGATCAAATCTCTATTTGTTTCTGTGTAAATCTGAGTTGACTTCGCATGTATTAATTCAGATTTGCGAATAAAAAAAATCAAAATTTTGCCTGTGTTCAGTGTTCAGGAAGACATTTGTTTCTGTGATTTTGATCATTCAGAGTTCTGGATAAACAATATAAGTGATGATGTGTTTGTAGATTTGCTGACTGGTGGACTCTTACCTTCGAGTTTAAAACGGGAAAGACATCCCTGTGCTCGATCTCTCTCATGGTCTGATATAGGAATGTCTCCAAACCACGGGTATTATACTTAATCTTATAGTTTCTTGTAACATGTTTAGTTTTGTTTAGTCTCTATTCCCTAAGTTGGTGATTTTAAACAACGCTGCTCAGGTGTTTGCTGGCTGTTTGCACAGCGGAAGGAAGGGTTAAGCTATACCGACCTCCATATTCTGATTTCTGTGCTGAGTGGATTGAGGTAGGTTGTAAATTTTCTTTTGCCTTTTATAACTATCTCATGCATTACAGTAGCTTTCCTCTCTTTCACAGATTGTTGATGTATCTAAAATGCTTTATGAGAATCTATCAAGCATGAACTTTGGAGAGTCCAACAGTCCTTCTACTTCATCATCTAAGGTAACGTGTATCTCCTAACACTTTTCAGTAAAAAGTTTCTCACCGTGAAGGACAATTTACTACTCTCGCGAACTATATTTGGGACACTTAGATAGTCTTCGTACTATCACCTTTACATTTAGAGAAGGGCTCATCTTAACAAATTGTTAACATATTTTGTTATCAGTTATTAATGGACAACACTTTTATCACAGGATCAACATCACCATGAAGAGGATGAAAGGATTTCGAGTCTAAAGACACGTAAGCGGAGAAAAACAAGCGCAAACAACATGTAAAGAGCATTTTTTTTTTTTCACTCTTAAATTTCCTTAGATGCATACTAGTGGTCTGAGATAAGAAAAAATCTTTCTCTTTTTTTGTTCTGTTTTGTTCACTTTACTAACTTACTTTCATCTGTGAATTCGTTCTAGCAACTTACAAGAAAAGAATTATACAGATCGTGCATCATGTTCCAAGCAAGACAGTCAAGCAGAGCATAATGTATTGTTCATATCTCTTCACTAATTTCTTTCTGCTGTAGTGTATTTCTGTGGAAAAGTTCTATCATGACTCCTCCAACTTATTTATGTTACCTTTTTGGTGTTTTCTATTCTAATTCTGTCCCTGCAGATTGTATCTTATCCTTGTCTCTTTTGGAAACTCGTTTTTGCTAGGATTAGTAATTAATAGGAAACAAGGTCATTTCATCATGTAAATTATTATATTGCTATATTTTGTATAACTCCCTCCAGTATTCTTGTAGAAGAACATGTGTGCGTGTTTTTTTTATGCATTTCGAGTCCTGTCATGCTTTTGAATTCCACCTGAATCCTTTAAGGCATCATCATTCACCCCATATGGTTCTCAGAAATTTTGACACTCTTACTCTCAAGTGTCATCTAGTAAGAATCAAATTGTTGCATTGTACTCATATCTAACTCGATTTGTTATGTTCCCAGGTACTTGAGATTGAAGTATATAAACAGGCAAGCAATGGCCAAGATTGTCATTATTTGCCTAAAGCTTCGAAAAAGTTCAGTGAAGAGATAAGTCCAGAAACATATGTTTCTCGTGAGGCATTGTTATCCTCCCTTTCCGTCGCCTGGTCATCTCTACTAAGATTCTCATCAGGAAGTTCTTGTGAGAATATGTTAAGATTCTCTCTTCTGGCAATTGGTTCAAAGTCCGGTAGCGTTTCCATATGGAAAGTTCATGCACCTGAATGCTATCACATTGAACGTAGCGATTTATCTCCCGTCGTGGAACTTACTGCTATAATTCAGGCCCATAGCTCATGGGTTTCAACTATGAGTTGGGGAATTTCTGGCTGTGACTCTTCGAATCTGAAAATGGTGTTGGTTACTGGAAGTTGCGATGGTAGGTAAGTTAGTGTTAATTTACAAGAAATAAAAGAATATTTGTAAACCATAACAAACAAATTTGTCGTCAGTGATTGGATAAGTGTTAGAAATTCTTTGAGACTCTCACTCTTGGAAATAAGCCAGTTTAATGTCCATCCATTTGCATATGCTTCTCAATGGAGTCTTTTTTTATTTAACACTTTTCGGTCCATTTAATTCCACATTTTCTGCAGTGTAAAAATTTGGATGAGCAATAAAGAAGACTTGCAAAAATCTGTGGAGGTCTATAAATCTTCATTCTTTCTATTGAAACAGGTAACACTTTCTATTTCTTCCCTATGTGTTCTACTTTGTCTGATATTCTGATTAGGAACAGATTGAGTATAGCATCTGAGTTGATTGTGATTGAGACCATCGTGAATTTTGATTATGATCCGTTTTGTAGTTTTTCTGTAAGTAAGTTTGATTTTTGTTGCGTTTTGTGTCTGTAGATCCTTGTGTTTTTGACTCCATATGTATCTATTTCCTTGTTTGTGAATCTATCAGTTTCAGTCCGCTTTTCGCTTTAATTGCATTCTATTCAAGTGTATAGGCTGTTTTCATTGAGCAAACACTAAAAGTTTTGTTTTTTGACATTTTCCGGCCTATTTATAGGTTGTAGCATTGAATCCTGTTCAGGTTTCAACGCTTTCTTTTGTTATAAGCAACCATTATAATGCAATGCACTTGGCAATAGGCAAAGGATCTGGTTCTTTCGAAGTATGGAAGTGTGAACTATCTACAAGAAAGATTGAACAAATTGTTTCAACTAATGCTCATAACCACGTGGTAAGTCATTATATTGTTACTGTAAACCTTTTATTAAATACAATAGAAGTGTTCCATTTATTGATACATATGTCACTCTTTTTAGGTTACAGGTCTAGCTTGGTCATATGATGGCCGTTGTTTGTACAGTTGCAGTCAGGTAATATATTGCTTCTCTGTAAAAACAGCTTTTGTACTGCTTATCTTATGCCAGACAAACAAACATGATTTTCTTACCTAAAAAACTAAGCTATGAGCTACATTGTGATCTATTACTTTTGTCATATGCAGGATAATTATGTCCGGAACTGGATATTATGTGAGAATACCATCTCTGAAGTGCCAATTCCTGCAAACACTCCTGGTCTCAATAGCACGACTGATGTACGTCACTATGTGAATTTTTTAATATTGTCTCTTTGTTTATCCCTTACTCTAATTTATCTTTACAAACAATGAAAAAAAACTCTGCAGTTTCCTGATGATTTCTTATCATGCCTTGGTGTGGCACTGTCCCCTGGAAACCTTGCTGTTGCTTTGGTATGATCTTCCCAGAAACTTGGTTTTCTGTGACTAATAAGCTAGCATGAATTTCAGAAGTAGAAAACTAAGATTTCTCTTGAAATTTTGCAGGTCCGCAGCTTTAACGTTGAGCTCTTGAATCCGATGTACCAAGCCAGGTGATTTTCATTCATTAAGTAGCGTTTCTGTGTCCTGCTCGTTACAAAACCTGACTGTTCATTCTTTCTTGACTTCAGGTCGCAGAAGGCTGCTGTAGAATTCCTCTGGAATGGTGCACAACAATCTGGTGAGTCTGAAGATTCTTCAGAGATGGTAACCGAAGCTATTCTGGGTTTCTCAAAGAATGAATTTGCATATTGGGAAACTAATTTTCTCTGGTCATTGAAAGAATTCAAAGATTTGAATAAGCCTCTAGTTCTTTGGGATATGATAGCTGCAATGCTGGCGTTCAAACAGTCAATGCCAGAGTTTGTTGAACTGGTATTAACCAAATGGCTCTCTGTGTCATACCTTGGGTTTCATGCTGATATCCCCATGGAAGATCTCGTGCCAAAGATCTCCAAACGCTTCTCTGCTGTTCCTTCCAGGCTGTTACACATTCTCAATGTAATCTCCAGACGTGTAATGTTATCAGAGCTCAAAACGGAGGAAGTCAACAGAAAACTGCAAGGTCAGAGAATGAACAATGAAGAGGAGATTGATCTTTGGCTCAAACTACTTGAAGAAAGCGAACGAGAACTCCGAGAAAGACTGGTTGGTCTCAGTTTCTCGGCTTATCTAATAGCGGAGTCATCTCAGGGTACTGTTTCGCCTTCTACTTGGAATTGGCGTCCAGCTGGATTGGCTCAGTTGCAGCAATGGGTTGAGATCAATCATGATATTGTCCCTAGTCAGCTAGAAACCCTTTCCTCAGAAGTGAAATCTAGTCTAATAAGGTAAGTATCTCACATACCTTCTTCTTCTTCCCGTAATAATAGATACTAGAATGTTTTACAATTCATATCTTTTATGTTTCTAATTCATCACAGATCAAGCAATAGCACAGAAGCTAGATTAGAGGAAGAGAAATGTCCTTATTGCACATCGCCAGTCAATTTCCAGTCAGCAGAGGAAGCCTTTTGCGAATCTCCACACCAAAAAAAGAAGAAGAGCAAAGACAAAGAGAGACATGATCAAAGCCACAAGCTTGAGAGGTGTTGTGTCTCAATGCAAGTATGTCCACCAACTCCTTTGTGGTTCTGCAAATGCTGCAGCCGAATGACTTTAAAACTCGCTCCAGAGACCTTATTTGCATTGCCTTCGTTCCCGAGTGATCTCAAATCGCTTCCAGAATCTTCCTTTAGCAAAGTTGCCACGAAACCGTTCTGCCTCTTCTGTGGAATTCTCTTGCAGAGAAAGCAGCCTGAGTTTCTGCTGTCTGCTTCACCTGTGTGATAATAAGTTATAAGGAAAAATAGGATTAGGTAGATAAAACTGTATTTTATTATTATGTGTGTAGTCTTGTATTTTACATATATGATCCGGATCAGTATCAAACCGAGATTCAAGAGTCGAAACTGATCCAACCACAGATAAAGTTGGATTTACACTGAACTAAGCGGTTGTTAAAGTTGTCAATAACACGATTAAACAAACTTAACTTTCCAAAAATAATGATAATTTATGAACTATGTAATTCTACAAGAAAACTACAATTTCATAATATTTGATGTAACCTTTAAACTTTTATAAAGTAAAAAAAAATCTCATTAGCCAATTTTGGAATAGTTTCAGTACGTTATTCGAGTCATACAATTCACATGTTTGTAACAAGCTATCAAAAACATATTTTATTTTTGTAGAGACTAGTTGAGCTATACGGACTATTGTACAAAACATTAAAACATTACGAGAAGACTAACCGAGATTTTTAGCAACACTAATGTTTTCACTTTAATGTAAACCATTTTGCGGGTTAAGATGGATTACGATAAATTGACAAGATGGATTACTTACTATAAGTTGACAATTTTAATACAACTACTAGGATTTAACCTGCGGTACACCGCGGGACAATATTTTTAATTTTAAAATTTTAAAATTTATATTGTATTTATTTATTATTTTATTATTAATTTCAAAAATATAAAATTTTACATGTATTTGATATAAGTATTCAAAATATAGGATTTTTGTAGTGTTTTCAAGGTTTTAACCCATGTGGTATATGTATAGTTTAGTAATACATTTATCTCTTAGTAAACATCTAAAAGTGTTTTTAAAAAAAAAACAATTCCACTTAACTCACGAATTAATGCCAACCCGTCTCATCAAAATCAAAATAAGTTTTTTGCATAAAAAAATAACCAAAATAAGTTTTTTTATCAAGTTTAAAAATAAACAAAATAAGTTAATTTAAGAAAGTTTAGTATTTGACTTTCTCTGCAATGTTATTAATAATAACGGAATTGTTTTAGGGGTTAATGTTGTAAAAAAAAATTTAAAGGGCATAAACCAAAATATACTTAAAAAATGTTAATATAGATACATGATAAAGGTTAGTACCGATGATAAATATCTATAGAAACTATTATATTAGACTTGTAAATTTAGCGGATTGTGTTTACTCATAAACCAAAGTAAATATATATAGAAAATATTGGTCTTGGTTTCTCAATAAGACGATTATAATGACAGATATATATATATATATATATTATATCTAGATATATATTGTTATTAGTTGTGTTAGTAAAAAAGATGAATATTTCACTAGAGGTCAAAAAAAAAAAAAGATTAATATTTTACTCACGTATCATAGCTTATATATGCCCTTAATATATATTACTATTCTCAGATCCCAGGAGAATCAGATTGTCTTATACTCAAAACTTTGTTTTGTCTTCAGAAAAGTTATATTCTTTAACCTGTAAATTAAAAAAAAAAAAAAAACATGTCAAGATGATGATTTAGAAATCTTAAATCAAGAAAATAACCCGTATAATACTGTAAATTCAAGAAATCTAAAAGCAATCATTTTCACATTTGTACTATCCTAACCCTAACTGTCGTATATTAATACACATTTTGTTTCTCTCTCACTACATAAAAAGCATAGATTAGTTCACTATCATCTATTTTAAATACAATTAATTATTATAAAAAAAAAAAAAAAAATCAACGACCTTTCTTGTGTATGCCTCCATGAATGCAGGATCTTTCAACATAGACTCGCCATGATTTTGTAAAGACTGAAACAAATGCATCATTCGAAATTTGAAGAAGCTTTGTGATTGTAAAAGGTAAACTCTCTATCGGTGTGCTGTTTTTTTTTGGGGTCTGTTGATAGATCCCATTATTTATACATGTCGTAGATGATTAGGGTTGGATTTGTCGTACTCGAGAAAATCTTGATGTTATTGCTTTAATAAAATAGAAAATTTTTAGATTGGGTGCAAAGTTAGAAATTAAACGAAACTTCCTCCATAATCTTATCATATTATTTGTTTTCTAAAATTGTTGAACCAATAAATGCTTTCAATCAAAATTGTTTTAATAAAAATACCGAAAGACTAGATCAGGA
Organism: Camelina sativa; assembly: GCF_030686135.1. Taxonomy (NCBI): domain Eukaryota; kingdom Viridiplantae; phylum Streptophyta; class Magnoliopsida; order Brassicales; family Brassicaceae; genus Camelina; species Camelina sativa. The sequence continues at coordinate 22,059,838 of NC_141888.1, read as the reverse complement.
CCCGCGGTACACCGCGGGACAAATTTTTATTTTATTTTTTATAAATATAATCTATAGATTATTAAAATATAATTTGTTTCTAAGTTTCTTGTATAATTATTTTTAAAAATCTATTTATCTTGCATCATTGTGTGACTTAATAATATGAGTTAATCTGTTAATGTATATAACTGAATGATATATTTTTTATGTATATTCTAATCTAATAGTATAAATAATTATTTTTTACTTGATTTTATTTTACTTGGTGGACATTATTGGGCCATTGTTTTGTTTACTTGATCTTATTTGACAATCTTGTGTAGCATTGTAACAATTAGACAATCTCACAACCCCTGAAAAACATGACGATTTGATGAGTTGATAAGAATCATTTTACCAAGAAGAACAATATGATTCACTGCATACATTTACTCAACATGATTAAAAAGGAAGCATACCTTTATAGTTTTTAACTTTCGCAAATCTGATCACACAGATCACCATTACTCCATTAGCTTCCTAGCAAGCCTTAAACACTTCTTCGACATGTGAACCCCACAGTGTGCAAGGTAGCCTTACATCCCTGTATAAGAATTGAGTTACTAAATAAATAAAAGTGTACTGACTGCTAGTCGAAATTTTGAAAATACAACTTACTTTTCATCGCTCAACTCGAAATCGAGCTTATGATTCGGCTTGTTATTAGTTTCATTAAGCTCCAGTTCTCCTATGTTAACAACTTGGCCCATTGCATCTACAAAACAAATGGTATTTTCATAAATAGTAGAAGATACGTCGATATGAGCATATACTTGTTAATAAAAATATAAACTTACCAACTAACATACATGGATTAATCTCCTCATTCAAAATTGGCTCAAACTTAGCAAGAGTCAAGTAGTTGGATTCAGATATATTCTCACAACGTGAGACAACAGTGCTAGGTTGAAATCCAATCTTGTAGAAATGATTGGTTCGACAAAATTGACCAGTTGAATGAGTAAGTCCGAAGGTTTCTACAAACTTTCACTCACCAACTCGAACATGAGAAGCAAAACGCGGAACTAAATCCTTCTTCACGCTTGCATGTATTTTAACACCCTAAAATATTGATGAAACCTTAGCAGAGTTAGACATATACCATAAAAAACGTCCCTGCAAGTATTTTTGTTAAGTCCTGAACTGTGTATCTACAAGCACCATCTCTAATGTTTATCCTGTTTAGACAGTGTATTGGCGTCATGAATGGAAAATCTTGACTTGGACCCTCCATGAAGATTTTTAGGGACGCAATTCAGGGAGAAGAGCAAATGAAGCTGCCATTGAATAGAGGAAGAAGGTTTTACTTGTAAGATATATGCAAATTTGTTAGGATAAGATGTGAGGTAAGATGATAGGCAGTAGTAGGGCTGGGCAAAATAACCGATAACCAAATAACCGACCGAAACCGAACCGAAAAAAACCAAACCGAACCGAACCGAAATTCTTCAAATACCCGAATGGTTAGTAAAAATCTATATCCAAACTAACTGAAACCGAACCGAACCGAACCGACAATTAAATGGTTAACCGAAATATCCGAAAACCTAGAAGATATCAAATATTATATACTTAATATTATGCAAAACTATAAAATAAACTTAAAATATAAATTATTTCTAGATTCAAAACAATTAAATATTTTAAATAATCAATATATGTAAATGTTATTATTTTGAATTTACAAAGTTAAATACTATTTTGTAAAATTGAATCCATATTTTTCCCTTTTTTGTATTTTTGTTATTGTATATTTGGTTAATTTTGGTTATATTCGGTTAGTTTTGGTTATATTTGGTTTATTTGGTTAATGTTAATATAATTTATGTTAGTTATGGTTATTTATTTAAATAACCAAACCGAAACCGAACCGAAAGAAACCGAACCGAACCGAACCGAAATTTCAAAAATATCCAAATGGTTACTATATTACTATATCCAAAATAACCGAAACCGAATACAACCGAACCGAAACCGAATGGTTAACCGAATGCCCAGGCCTAGGCAGTAGAATTATTTATACTGGAGAGAGTATCGTGATAAAGGTTGTAGTTAATGTTATTCTTGGTGACCAAGTATGAGATCGGTGGAAAATTTGATTGAGCAATGTTTGGAATCGATGATGATTTTGTTCAATTTTATAAGAAATATTTTTCTTCCTTATTATGTCATTAGGAAACATTAACATTGTCAATTTGTTTAAGGAAATATTGTCAATTCCTTATTACGCTGTATAATGAACTTCCTATAGTAAAGAAAATTATGTATATTTTGTCTACTCCATTGGTGGTATATCATTTATGTCTAAGGTACAGCAAATGAGTGTTCCACTACAACCTAAACAAATAGAGACCCATAAATTATGAATTATGAAAACCGAATATCATCTAGAGGCCATAAAATTCTAAGAGGTCGAATGTCTTTTAATAGACCCATAAAATTTAGGACATTGAATGTCTTTTAAGAGCATTAATTGCAAAACTTTCCATATTAGTATTTTTGAGCAAAAACTGCTGCAAAAATACTAGTATAGATGTCGAAAGTATCATTAATGACTCGATTGTTTTAATTTTAAATCTTATTTGCTTACACTCACCCAATTTTAGATTTTGGATGGACCGAGGCCCAACATGAACATCTAGATTATTGAGGGTCGGGTTTTTGGAAAACACGCGGATCCTCCTCATTGGATCGGATTATTTTATTAAGTTTTCTAATTCCAATTTTACCCCTCTCGATTTCAATAAACATTTTCCTTCATGCTTAATTGAGTGGTAATCTTGAAAATTTTGTACAATTTTCAATTTTGTACTTCTCTTTTAATAGTATTAAAATAGAGATTTTTATAACGTAAAATTTCTCATTACCGATTAATAAACTAGTTTTGGTACAACTACAAATTTATACACATATCATATAATTAGTGTTTCTGTAATCTGGTAATACTACTACTACTTAACGTGTTATAGTAAGAATTATACGAAAAGAATTCATCAAGGATAATAAAAAATCTAATATATATATATATATATATATATATACTATTAAAAGGGAAGCATTTTTAATAAGTAGACATAGGTTAAGAGATTATTACATTAAATGCCACTGAAAACAGAATAAAGATATATATAAATCATGTATCCAAATAGATTGATATTTAATAGGAGTCAAACAGATTGATATTAGTGGTATTAGCTGAACCGAAATTAAAAGATATAACCCTAAAAAATTGGGTGCAATTAAGATGGGTTCTAAATCGGTTTCCAAATAGATCACAATCTAATAATAAAAATTACTTAACATTTATGAAAATTAAATTTATTACCATAAAAATTGGACACTTAAATTCAGAATTATATATATGTAAACATATTTAACTTGGTAATATATTTAGATATATTTCTGGAAACAACAATTTATTATATAAGGAATTGAATTGGTCAAACCTAATTTGATATTATAAATGACGTGGTTAATTAAAGAAAGTAAATATAGAATTATCAGAAATGGAAATAGATAACATTAGATTTTCAAATTTCTTTAAAAAATTAACAATATTTTTTATGAAAATAAAAAAATAATTAATAATAAGAAAATAAATAATGTAACAACTAAAAAAGGAGTATGCTCTTTTATATTGATTTCAAACTGATTAATAAGAAGAAAATATTTAAATTATAGGTAATATATATATATATATATCCAAAAATTATTATTTTAAAACTTATGAAAGTTTTTAATGTTCTTAAATAACAGAGCTACTAAATTTAAATTTTGTCTAAAATCTATTTTTACAAAATTATTATATTTAATTAAAATAAATAATGATTAATAGTATAAATTAAAATCTATAATAAAATTTCATCGATTATGGTGTGAATTAATTGAAGATAATTGAAGTAATTAGTTATTTTGAGTTATGAAACAAATAGACATAGGTTAAGAGATTATTACATGAAATGCCACTGAAAACAGAATAAGGATATATAAAGATCATGTATCCAAACATATTGATATTTAATAGGAGTCAAACAGATTGATATTAGTGGTATTAGCTGAACCGAAATTAAAAGATATAACCCTAAAAAATCGGGTGCAATTAAGATGGGTTCTAAATCGGTTTCCAAATAGATCACAGTCTAATAATAAAAATTACCTAACATTTATGAAAATTAAATTTATTACCATAAAAATCGGACACTTAAATTCAGAATTATATATATGTAAACATATTTAACTTGGTAATATATTTAGATATATTTCTGGAAACAACAATTTATTATATAAGGAATTGAATTAGTCAAACCTAATTTGATACTATAAATGACGTGGTTAATTAAAGAAAGTAAATATAGAATTATCAGAAATAGAAATAGATAACATTAGATTTTCAAATTTCTTTAAAAACTTAACAATATTTTTTATGAAAATAAAACAATAATTAATAATAAGAAAATAAATAATGTAACAACTAAAAAAGGAGTATGCTCTTTTATATTGATTTCAAACTGATTAATAAGAAGAAAATATTTAAATTATAGGTAATATATATATATATATCCAAAAATTATTATTTTAAAAATTATGAAAGTTTTTAATGTTCTTAAATAATAGAGCTACTAAATTTAAATTTTGTCTAAAATCTATTTTTACAAAATTATTATATTTAATTAAAATAAATAACGATTAATAGTATAAATTAAAATCTATAATAAAATTTCATCGATTATGGTGTGATTAAAATCTATTTTGAGTTATGAAACAAATATTCAAACAAAATATAGGCGATATGATGGCGAATTTTGTGGAAACTATCAACGAACAATTACGAAATTTAAGCAATATATTTGGCAAACAATATTTTAATAATAAATGAAAAATCATAGACAGATACTGAACTTTTTCTATACCATTTTTCTATGTATAACGAAAATTTTTGTTTAAGCCTAGAATATATTTTTTCGTTTTTCAATTTTAATAGCACATAATTTTTTTGTTCTTTTTGCTAATTGAAGATCTAATTTGAGTTTTATATTCTTGATTTCAGCGTTCGAATAGAGCATGGAAATGGTTGTTTCTCCACCTTGTGTGTCACTGTTTCTTCAAACCAATGGTACTTTGATCTATTTATTCTTTAAATTTACTTAGTTTATTGACTTTGTAGATTTTATATTATGTTAAAGTTTGATCTTTCTTTTTTATGACACACCCTTGATTGAAAAATCATAAATATCGAGTTTTTATTAAATACTAATCAGGATATGGATAAGAGAAAGAAGAGCAGTTGGTAGAACATGGATCCTCAAATCAAGTAATCGAGCTAGATGGTATGAAGCATGACTACATCATTCTGGCTTTTTCATTCTGTTTAAAGGTTAGATTTTCAAATTTGTTTTAAAATTTAATCATATTTTTTTATGAAAATGAAACAATAATTAATAATAATAAAATGACTAATGAAACAACTATAAAAGGAATATGGTCTTTTATATTGATTTCAAACTGATTAAAAAGAATATATTTAAATTATAGGTAATATATATATCCGAAAATTATTGTTATGAAAATATTTTATTGTTCTTAAATAATAGAGCTACTAAATTCTAATTTTGTCTAAAATCTATTTTTATAAAAAATATTATATTTAATTAAAATAAATAACGAATAATAGTATAATTTAAAATCTTTAATAAAATTTCATCAATTATGGTTTGAATTAATTGTAGTAAAGGTTATTTTTAATGTATCATTAATTTGTGTGTTTTGTTTTTGAAGATTTGTTTTTGAGGATGGCAAACTTTGGTTTGATATTTTGGACTTGGGAATTAAACACATTAAGTAATTTATTGTTTGGTATTTAAATTAGCTAATAATTAGGGTGTGTTTATGAAGAGTTTTAGCCAAGGAGAATGTTGGATCACAAAAGAAACAAGTACAAAACCATTTTACCAGGGAGTAGTACAATTGAAACAACCCGACCTTTTTTTTTTCTTTTTAATAATTAAATACAATATATAATTAAGTATCCCATACTACTTAATTAAACAAACCAACCCACACCCGGTAACCAACCAATAATAAACCAACATCCAATTACATGCACAGCGGAAACATATCAATAATACAAAACCAATACAATAGCATTTCTATCCATTCTATCCAGCAACCTAACATATCTCTATCCAAGGTTCCATCCTAAACAATATAACAAAGACCAACAACACACAAACGAGACCCTAGTTCATCCTCCTCCTCATCGCCATGATTCCACGTCACATACCTCAAGAACAGGAAGATTGGGTTGAGAAACGTGGAAAAACAACACCTCCAGAAGCTCCCCCTTCATTTCCAGCAACAGCTAACACTTCTACTGCCTCAGATCTCTCCAAAATCTCCAAGAACAAGCCCAGAAAAAATCTCAAGAACGTTTTCTCTCTGTCTCTCTCTTTTTCTCACTAAGCGGCGACCAAAAAGAACTCCCAAAACCCTCAAATTCGTCCTTAGACACTTATAACACGATTTAGGGATTTAATTGAACCAAACCGAACCAATTCGGCAATTAATCAAACCGGCCAAACCCAGAAATTAGTGGTGTCGATCGATGCCACTAGGGTGTCGATCGACACTCCTTTCAAAATCACAAAGTCCGGTTCGCGGATGTTACAATTCTCCCCCACCAATATGGATTCGTGCTCGAATCCCGCAAAACCGTCCAACTGTCAAGGACCTCCGTGCCACCGTCAACACGGCCCGCACGTCCCCGACCGGACTAAATACCGTCAGCCAAGGTTTCCCGTGCACTGTCGCAACAGCCCGCACACCTCCGACTGAACCACGAGGTCTCCCTCTAGTCAATATACTCACATCAAAGACACTATTTGCTCACAACTCAGTGCTTCCCCCGTCCGTGGTCGCAACCAACGAATCATGCCGGCTCGCTATCAGACCAACCGCCTTAAGCTACGGCATCCAGGAAGTCACTCACACACACACTCCCCCCGCTCTCAGGTCGCAACCTTCGAGTCATACCGGCTCACTGCCAGGCCACAGCCTACAGTTACGGTATCCAGGGAGTCTCACACGCCCACTCCCCCCGCTCTCGGGTCGCAACCCTCGAGACATACCGGCTCACTGCCGAGCCACGGCTCACAGCTACGGTATCCAGGGAGTCTCAAAATCCCGCTCTAAGGTCGTCACCCTAAAGCGCGCTCACGGATCGTCATCCGAAGCAAACATACCACTCCCACTCTCTGGCCACAAAGTCCAGTGAGCTATCGGTATCACATGAGTTGGGCCCACATAATCCTGAGCAAATAAGTCCGATGTCAACGAGTATCTCCCGACTAGATCTACCTCAACACTTTCCATTTCTGGAAACTGCTATTTTTAGAAACTTTCCATTTATAGCAACCTTCTATTTATGGAAACTTTCCATTTATAGACTCCCGTGCTATTTCCTTTCCAATGATTTTTCACAAATCCCAAAACCAAAGAACTCCAACTTTTATTAGAACCTCAGATGCAATAATCGTTTACAACTCCAAATGAAAATACATAATGAAAGAAAGAATACATAAGCTAAAACTAAGCGCCGGAATGGACACCCGGTCCTCCCTTCGGCTGCGCCGCAACCTCCATCATCTGCCTCCTCTTAGGACAGAAAGGCCTGATATGCCCTTCCTCCCCGCAATGATAACACACTCGACGGTACTCCTGCGAATCACCTCCCCTGGCCCCGCTTGCCGACACGTGATCCATGCTCCCGCTCCCATAACCTCTCTGGCCACCTTGGTTCGCCACTGTCGTCTCTTCCCGCTTCCTTTTACGCCTTTGCTCCAACTGCCTATCCTTGTTTGGAATGCTCTGCTCCAATGTCTCCTCTGAACGAACCACTGGACTGACCACCACTAACTGTGACCTCAAGTCATCCTCTATCCCAGCTGCAACCTCAACCAGCTCCGCCCTCGTGGCATAGCTCCTCACTCTGCACCGAGTCCTCAGATCATCTCGCAAAGCCAGCAAGAACCTCTGCACCTGAGCTGACTCTGGCTCCCAAGCCCGGCCTGCATACCCCACAAGCTGACTGAACTCTGCATCCAGTTCCCGCACTGTACGGTCCCCCTGAGTCAAACCCAAGAACCGTGCCTCCATACGATCAAGAGCCTCCTGAGGAAAATACTTGGAGTTAAACTCCCCCACAAAATCTCCCCAAGACATACCCCGCTGCACCCTCCGTGCTGTCACCGACCTCCACCACACACGAGCATCTCCTGACAAGTAAAACACTGCCAGATCCACCCTGTACCGGTCGGGACACCTAAGTGAAAGGAAAATCTCCTCCATCCGCTCTCTCCACTCATCCGCTACACTCGGATCGGTACTTCCTGAGAAATACCCGGCTCCCACATGCCGCAGCTGCTCCATCATCCGCACATACTGTGCATCCACTACCTCGGCCCCTGGCTGCACACCTGCCTGCAAACCCGCCACATGCTGCACCGCTGGACCCTGCCCACCACCCACTGGCGGCACTACTGGACCCTGCCCACCAACCACTGGCGGCACTACTGGATCCTGCCCACCAACCACTGGCGGCACAACTGCTGGAAGTCGCTGCAAAACCTGAGCTAGCAAGTCCATCAAGACATCCTCCCTGCCTGGAGCACCTCCCGCTGCAACCCCCACACCCGGGGCAACACCGTGACCGACACCGGGCCCATCCGCCCTGCCGTCACCCAAACCAGCCTGGTCTCCAGACACACTAGGATGAACCTGTGACTCCGCCACCTCCTCACTGGCCATGCTCTGGGCTACACTCACACTGGCCTCAGGAACCTAACCTCGTCCCCGACCACGACCACGACCACGCCCACGACCACGACCACGACCGCGACCAACAGCACCCTCTCTAGCCATCTGCACTACCCAGAACAGAAGGCTAAGCACACAATTCAAAAACCGCACATAGAGTACACATCTTACCGTGGAATCTCATTGAAGGCTCGAAGAGGATGATACTAGGACTCCATACCGCAAACAAATTGACTAACTACTCATAATCAATTCCATCACACAACATCATGCATCAAGCAAAAGGAAAATAATTCACCCCATTAAATTCCTAACCGCTCTAACCATCCATTTAACCATCCTAGAACCGTAAAGGCTCTGATATCAAAATGAAACAACCCGACCTTTTTTTTTTTAATAATTAAATACAATATATAATTAAGTATCCCATACTACTTAATTAAACAAACCAACCCACACCCGGTAACCAACCAATAATAAACCAACATCCAATTACATGCACAGCGGAAACATATCAATAATACAAAACCAATACAATAGCATTTCTATCCATTCTATCCAGCAACCTAACATATCTCTATCCAAGGTTCCATCCTAAACAATATAACAAAGACCAACAACACACAAACGAGACCCTAGTTCATCCTCCTCCTCATCGCCATGATTCCACGTCACATACCTCAAGAACAGGAAGATTGGGTTGAGAAACGTGGAAAAACAACACCTCCAGAAGCTCCCCCTTCGTTTCCAGCAACAGCTAACACTTCTACTGCCTCAGATCTCTCCAAAATCTCCAAGAACAAGCCCAGAAAAAATCTCAAGAACGTTTTCTCTCTGTCTCTCTCTTTTTCTCACTAAGCGGCGACCAAAAAGAACTCCCAAAACCCTCAAATTCGTCCTTAGACACTTATAACACGATTTAGGGATTTAATTGAACCAAACCAAACCAATTCGGCAATTAATCAAACCGGCCGAACCCAGAAATTAGTGGTGTCGATCGATGCCACTAGGGTGTCGATCGACACTCCTTTCAAAATCACAAAGTCCGGTTCGCGGATGTTACAACAATTAAGAGACTTTAATTGTGATGTGAAGACTATACTACTTGTGATTGATTTTATTGTGTTTAGACTTTTAAATGGGAAAACATGTAATCGTATTAAGGAGCAAGTGCATCCATCCACACATATTAAACTATTTGAAATAAACTTTTTGTATATCAATAATTTCATACCCAATATTTATGAAAATTATATTTAAGAAGTTTCCATAACCATTTCTATTAACAACAACATAACTATATGTTCAGAACCGTGCCATAGTTAGGAAAAAAGAAACATTCGCTTAGGGCATCAAAATTTGGAGAAAATATTAGGAGCATATATTATTTAGACTTTAGTCCTAATAAACTTATGTTTATATGAGACTGAATGGTTATGCTAAAATAATGTGTTAATAATATAGATAAATACGAAACAAATATTGGGCTTTGATATGGGCTTAATTAAGTGAGTAGAAAACAATTACTTCAACAATTAAGGTTTTTTAAAAAGTTAATAAATATTTAGGGTAAGCAAAGAAATATATATCCCTTTCTCATCTTTTCTGAACAGAACTTAGTAAACAAAGTTTTCCTCTTGGCACAACTATGTATATGTTACAAAATATCAAATATTACTTATGAAAACAACACCGCATGTACGTGCGGGTCCGTATCTAGGCACGTACGTGCATGTTTAAATCTCTTACATATTCTTTATTCGTTGGACTAAAATATACAATATCAAATAGTTAAATAAAAACTTAACATATAATGGGCATGACATATTTACTGTCCCAAAATAACATACCACATTTCTCTTACTATTTTTTTAATGTGATTATCTTTGTTGATAACAGAAACAAATCCAATCACTCTTTTGTCTAAACCGAATTAAAAATAAATCAAAATTGGTAGAATATAGATATTGAATGTGTCTAACATTTCTAAAAAATAATACATTTACAAACATAACTTCATATATATGTAATATATTATAAAGCAAACATAGTTTTTTAAATTAACCTGGCATGTACGTGCGGCTCCGAATCTAGTATATGTTACTATACCAAAAAGGTGAAGTTAATCTTTATTAAGTACTAACTTACGTTACAATGGAAGCATTATATTTAAATATCAAGGGATATGACTCTGTAATAAAGAATCAATTTCAAAACAGAAAAAAATAAAAATCACTGTAAATATATGGTAGTGCAAGCCATATTTTCTAACATTAATTAATATTAAAAAAAACAGTTAATTAACAGTATCATTTCTAAATTTCTTTTGGATATACCACTTGATATGATTATTAAAAACTTATAAGTACTAAAATTTTAAAGATAATTTTTAACCAATAATACAGATAGCAAATTCTTACAGTTATAAACACTATTCAAACGTATTCATAAAAATATATTTATGTCTAATTACATATGAAAAGTAGGAAGCTTCCTCCTAGTGAGAAAGAACATAAAGTAAAAAAAGATATTCATTTAGGATGATGTCCAAGGCCATCATCGAAACTAGTACAACAACAAGAAGCTTAATATTGAAGAAGAAAAGTATAAACTAGTTAAAGTCTTTAATTTATAACCAAAGAGTCGGTCTTGTGTTGTGATCCTTCTATTCTAATCATCCCCCTTTACAAAAAAAAAAAAAAAATTCTAATTTTTCTTTTGTTTCAGTCCTCTCTTCTGCTCATTGATCCTTTAAATTAAGTTGGATTCTCTCCATTTATGGCTTAAACCATTTGATCGAGATAAGCCTATCAGGGTTCGTATCACTTCTTGATCTCTCTCTCTCTTCTCTTCTCTTCTCTTCTCTCTCTTTTTTTGAGTTTTGTCTTAGTTTGGTTGCTTTTTATACAGGAATCGGCGAGTTCGTAACTAGTTGTTGTCTGATCTTTCAAAGATTCAACCTTTTTTGGTCCGATCATGGCTGTTGCTGAGAATGCTGGTGTCAAAGTGGACTCTTCTGGTCAGAATTTAGACAACAACAACAACAACAACACTGCTTCATCAGCTACCGAGACGAAGCCGCCATGTCCTGATGTTGATGATGATCAGAGCCCTAAATCTGACTCATCGAATCCTCCTAGCATTGATTCGGCTCCAGAAACAGACGATCGGATCAATGAGACTTCTCAAAAGGGTCAGACTTTGAATGGGTTTAGCAGAAATGGTTTCGAGTCTACGAAATCGGAGAATGGTGGTGAGAACAATGGAGGTAGTCTCAAGAGTGAGATCAAAGATTTGGCTGATGCGTTTTCTAAGCTTAATCCGATGGCTCAGGAATTTGTTCCTCCTTCTCTTTCTCGAAGTCAATCTGGGGTTTTGAGGAATGGATTAGGGTTTACTAACAATTTTGCAGCGCTACCTAAACTTGTTGTTGCAGATGGGACTGATCATTTTCCTAGAAGGGTATGTTATTATACATTCTTGCTGAATTATGATCTCTGTGCTTTGTTTTGTTTTGTTTCGTTTTGTTCTCTGGATGGATATAAAGTTTGTGTTTTGCGATGTTTTGATTGTTACATCTCTAGTAAATGGATGTGTTTCTGATGTATGAAATGTCCTTTTTACATTAGTGTGTGAGTTCCGATCTTTGTGTTTTTTTTAATATTCTGAAGATTTTGATGATACAGTGAGGGGCAGAGAATTGGTGATCTAAAGTTTTGAGCTTTTGTGTGTTTTTTGTTTACCATGATTTGCTAATTTTTAGCTTGTTTCTTGATTGAGAACGCTTGTATGCTGGTACATTCAGCATATAGATAACTGAAAAAAAGTTTTGAGCTTTACGTGTTCTTGTGTCTATCGCTTGATCATTGATGCATAAGCAGTTTCACTTTGTGTGTGGGTTTGTTAAACTTTATTTGTTTACTGTTTGCTTTTTCTTATCACTTACACTTCAGGAAAATGACTGCCTTTGGTAGAAATTTCTATTTTTGTATGAGCTTTGAAGTTTTTGGGGTTTTTAACTAGAAAGTATTCATTTTTTTCTGTGGACACATTCTTCAAACAATGGTATTACCTGTCAGATGTGTTGGACACATTCTTCAAACAATTTTGTAACACATGTGCTTCTTCTTTTACTGTTTGCTACAGAGAAGGAGTTTTGGTCAAGGGAAGCGAAGAATGAACAAAAGGACAAGCTTGGCTCAGAAGGATGATGTGATCAGGAGAACTGTATATGTCTCTGATATCGACCAACAGGTAAAACGAGGGAAGAAGCTATTTTCAATAAACATTTTTCTGGTAAAGGAATTGCCTCTCTTACTTTGTTTTGGTTTGTAGGTTACTGAGGAGAACCTCGCAGGTGTCTTTATTAATTGTGGACAGGTACTTGAAATGATCTTTAATATGTTCCAAATGTTTTGATTATTTGCAGTAACTAGTTTGTTTCCATATCATATTTTTGTCATTTTGGAATCGAAAGGTTGTTGATTGTCGTGTATGCGGTGACCCAAATTCTGTCCTTCGTTTTGCTTTCATTGAGTTCACCAATGAAGGTACTTTCCTCGTCAACCTTTGTTTACTCTAGTTGAGATTTTCTTACATCTAATCAAGAGATGTTGCTGCAGAGGGAGCTAGGGCTGCTTTGAGCATGTCAGGTACTGTGCTTGGTTTTTTACCCTCTTAAGGTTCTTCCTTCCAAAACCGCTATTGCCCCTGTTAACCCAACTTTCCTTCCAAGAGTAAGTTCACATAACTATGACTAAATTTGGTAAAAATCTTGTCATTTTAATCATTCTTGAGCCTAATGGTGCTCTCTTTCTCTCAGTCTGAGGATGAGCGTGAGATGTGTGTGAGGACTGTTTACTGTACCAACATTGACAAGCGGGTAAGTCTATATCCAATTACCATTTCTTCGATGAGATTTAATCTTATATTGGAAACCATTGACAGCTTAAGTATTGGAGAAACTAACTTTCTTCAGTGTCTTATTGCTTAAATTTGCAGATCACTCAGATTGACTTGAAAGGCTTCTTTGAAATGTTTTGTGGGGAGGTATGGATTTTGGTTTTGGAGTGCGAGGATATTTTTACGCTTTCTTAAGTACTGTTTTCTGCTCTGCAATCAACTTTTTTGTTATATATGTTTTTTAGGTTCATCGTCTGAGGCTTGGAGACTATCATCACCAAACCCGTATTGCTTTTGTTGAGTTTGCGCTGGTAAACTCTCTTTGCCTAGGTTTTCAACTAAAGTGTTTCTATTATGGACTTTAGTTTTGATGATTGAATAGTTTCGGTTGCTAGTAAAAAACTAAAGATTGTACTATTAGAATTGCATGCCGGGTTGATCCATTTAAGGAAACTTGATTACCCCTTCTTAGTTACTTGAGTCGTTGCATTTCTTATATCTTCTTACATTTGAAAGACCCCTTCTGAGCTTCTTTGAATCTCTGAGTTAGATGCATAAACTCAAATCTGAAGTTTACGTAAAACGGTCCAAGATTCAAACTTCGTTTTGGATTGTTAATCCGGGATTCATGTACTTTGCTTTGTTCTCTCAGGCGGAAAGTGCAATTGCTGCTCTTCACTGCAGTGGTATGTTCTTGGGGGCACTCCCACTAAGGTAAAGATTTCAACATTTTAACCTTTTTCTTCATCTTTCTACCATATCCCCTTAAATGTCAAATTTTGAATGGTAGGTTGTTGTTTTAGTCATTACTAAAAAGCTAACTTGATATCGATCGATAGGACTTGGCTAGCTCTTCACTTAATTCTATTTCTGGTTCATTTGCCTAAAATGTGACATCTTTCTCAGTTCTATGTATGTTAAATATATTTCCATGATTAGAGAGTGATAGTATAACCAATCTCTTTAGTTATCTAGTATTGTCCTTTTTCTTGGAAGATTTGTATTCATCTTTGTGTTGGTTTTATCTGTTCTTGAAGGGTAAGCCCATCAAAGACACCAGTAAGGCCGCACTTTCCCCGCGCTTAGTTCAAGTGAAAACTATCGTTCTTCTCTCCGGAGATGTCAAAATTATATAGAAAAAGAGAGAGATAGAAAGCTGAAGAAGAAGAAGTCTAAAGAAGAAGGTACTTGAGGCGTTTTGTATTTATATTTAAAACTCTTTTTAGATTTTATTTTTAAGTTTGCTTCGCGGTCGCAGAGCCTGCCCGGGTATCTTTGAACAACTCAAGAACTTTGGTCTAAAACTTTCTCCTTTCTATTTACTCTCCCCAAAAAAAAAAACACAAATCATGTTGTTAAAATTTACAAATTTGAATATTTCTATGATTTATTTAAGACATTTGGAGAAATTTCCTTTTCTTTATTAGTACTTCTTGATTTCAGTTTAGGTCTTGTCTGAATGCGGGTCTAGTTTTGATTTTCTTGTTCTTTGTTTTGTCCTTCTTAGCGTTCGTTACATCAAAACATATGTTTTTCTGGCTAGTATATTACCTTTTTCCGATGAAAAATGTATAGTTTTTAAAACGTTCAAATTACTACGAGTGTTTTTTGTTGCATAGGATAAAACGAGAATTACAGTTATTGCTCAATAAACAATCGGACGAAAGAAATCATGCAATTACAAATTACGTACTAATGGTCTATGTACGTACTTCGTAAAGATTTTGATGCAAAATAAATATTTGAAAGAAAAAAACTCAAATATTTCTGTTATAATTTTTTCCTCTAAACATATAATTCTAATGTAATCATATACTTCTAATGCACTAATATCGTGATTACTTTTTAGGTTCAATTAAAAGAAAAAAAAAAAAAAAAAGGTTTACAATTTGTAATAGTATTGTACAAAGTGTTTACAGTATATATTCTTTTCTTTTATTGTGGAGCTCAATCACTATCTATCAAAAACAATCAAAGCTACAAAGAGTGAGAATACACGAAATCATGATAAACGAGTTAAATAGCGACGTTAATGGTTTTTTTGTGAGAAATTATTATATATGAAAAAGACATATACGAAAGAAGAGAAGGAACAACTTTATGCACTCTCGATAGTTGCATTCCAACATTGACACAGTCTTTCATGTTACAATTATTATTTTTATTTCTGACACAAAAGCTATCTAATTTGTAAACACAAAGCATGCCTACCTATATTACTAGTACTACATTCCTCCTTTCATTTTGTTCTTTATCTTTTATGGAGTAGTATCTATTAGTATTTTATTTTATTTTCCGGCTTCGTTACTCTTCTTATTCCAACATTTTTCCTCTTTTGCTGCTTTTCCGGATGCAAAGCCATTATATGATTACATTAGAGATCATTTTCCATTTGACCGATACATTATGATGCATATATTTCTTCCAATTGTAGAAATACCAATATGAATAAGAAATCAGGAATACTGTTACAAAAAAAAAATCATATAAACCATTGAACTCCTATGATCAATAAATAAATCCTAGTTTCGAGTTTCACTTATCAATGCATCTACCATCGCAAAATGCCAAAATATACATGTACATATATGTACTGACCTTTTAAATTTAATATTGGGGAACAAAAAAGGTTATTGTTCTACATAAAGGACAGTGAGTGTTCCTTTAGCTTATATAGCTCATTCCATATGTACTATCAACAAAGTGACAATATATAATTAACATAAATCGAGCAGCAGACGAAGTTGATTGATCTTGAATCATGGGGAAAACCGGCGGAAGCTCATGGTTCACGGCGGTTAAGAAAGTTTTCCGATCGCCCGAGAAGATAATCCCTAGAAGAAGAATTCGTCGACAAGACAACGACCTCGTCGAAGAAGAAGAGGACGAACAACACCAACGACCGGTATATACCTTTCACTCAATTACTTCTCTCTTTTTTTGTTTTTCTTTTTTTTTCCCTACTCTTCGTTAATTCAAACTATATGATATAACTTAATACACCAACATTTACTTGTAAGTTTGGATAGCTCTATATAACTTTTAGAAAAAAACTTCATCAGCATGAGAGAGAACCTGATTTTTGATAATCTAATTAACTTTAAGATTTTATTTATTAATGAAATATATAAATTTTGTTAAATATTTAATAATTTTGTTGGTGAAGATGAGAAGAAAAAAATGGCTATTTAAGAAAGCTTCTTCTGATCCTTCTGCAATAGACGTCACAAACACAAGAAACGCCGGCAACATTAACTCGACGGCTGTTGACGTGATTGTGGCAGAGGAAACCGAGAAAACTGCGTCTTCGACGGCCAAGGAAACCGTCTTTTTCTGTCGGACGTCTGTCTATCTCAAAAGACACGTGGCTGCTATTCTCATTCAGACAGCTTTCCGAGGATGCCTGGTAAAAATCAATATTTACTTGTATAGCCCCTTATTATACTTTTGTTACCTTAATGAGGTTGATTATTAATTAATGAACATATATTTGTATCACTCTATTGACGAAACTAAGCTTGATTTCGATGACTTGTAAATGAAGGCCAAAACGGCATTTAGGGCTCTACAAGGAGTTGTGAAACTACAAGCCCTAGTGAGAGGCCACAACGTGCGTAGACGAACTAGCATCACTTTGCTTCGGGTTCAGGCTTTGGTTCGGTTCCAGGCTCGAGCTCTAGACCACCGGAGAAAACTTACAACCAACCCCGTCGATGAAAATTCCTTATCTCGTGCTTTCTCTAAACAGGTTCAACCAATATCGAACTTACCATTTTGTTTTAAATTTTCATTACAACTTTACTAATAGACAAACGCTTTGGGTTAACTATCAAAGATGTGGAGAACCACAACGAGAGAAGCTCACAGTGAAAGCGAATTAGAGGACACAAGACCGAGTAGGTTAAACCGGTTCGGTTATCAAGAAACCGGAAGGAGAATGTCAACTGATCAGGCTATCGTTGAACCAGTCAAGACAGTTGAGATCGATACGTATAATACGTACTCAGACCACCTCCAACGACTCAACGACCAGACACCAAGTGGGAAGTCTTGCTTCACACGGCAAGTCCATTCAATGCCAAATTACATGTCTAACACTGCCTCAACCGTGGCTAGGTTCCGCCGGCCACAAAGCGTACCAAAGCAGAGATCAAACCGTACCGGTTTAGATAAGAACGAACCAAGATTACAATTGATTAGAAAGCGATTGTCATTTCACAAGGATAATACGCAATCGCACGGTTATAATGACGGTGATGGTTACTTTTGGTAGGAATGCTCACGAGGTTATTAAATAAACCGAATCGGTTATTGAGTAGCCGAATTGAACCGATGATCCAATCAAAGATATTTTATTTTATACTATAAGTATTGGACCCAAGATTTAATATTTTTTTTAATATTGCACCAAACAATTATCAATTTAGACTTCTTCTTCAATGCTAAAAACATCGTGACTAATGACTAATTCGATGTCAAACGTCCGCAGCTTTGAACAAAACCGATGGTTGAATGCATACCAAGTGGATTTAAACCGGTTTTATTTATTTGATGGTTGGCATATTTACTTTGTTTATCCAAACTCGATTCTCGAAGTCAAATTCCTCCAACCGTCCTTAATTTTTTCAGCTGTAAAATAAGAAATAAGAATGTAGAATTTTTTTCCTTTAGTTGAAAAATTTTAAATCATAATTCCATTTTGGAGTTTGATTTCTCCACTTGCGTTGAAAAACACAATTTCTAATGAAATATTACTTCATTTAGAATAATTATTTCATTTCAGAATTTCAGAAAATGGAAAACTAGATTGGAAATATGTTTTAAATGAGTAATGATCGTGACCTATAAAATTGATAACCTATCCATTTTCTCAAATTCAAAAACATTAATACTCCTTCTGTCCCTAAGATATTTTAAACATTTTCCTTTGTACAATTTTATTAGGTTTTTTCAAAATCTCTACAGACTTTATATTAATGTAATAATAGTTTATAACTATATGAAGTCTGTAATTATTTTTAATACTAGTCAATTTATTAAAACTATTATTATTATTATTTTTTAATCTTTTTGTGTTTAGCCAAAAAAAATCTTATATATCCAAACATAATTATTTTAAAAATTTTAAAATATAGTTTCAGCAAACAAAAAAAAAAATCCGAGACAAATAAGACATAATAAATATAATCATTAATCACACGTCACTAGCTCACGTGGCTATCGTAGTAATCACGTTTCCTCCGCTGTCGTTATAGCAAAACCACCGGCATTTTCTTCCGTTACTGTTATATTTATGTTCTTTCGATTTTTTAATTAATTCTTTTTTTTCTCCAGCGGTCATTCAAACCTCTGTTTTGTTTTTTTTTTTCCTCTTGGGTTTGAAATGATCTCTGTGAAAGCTTTACACTATTCAACTTCGTCTCCTCACCGTCCGATGTATTGACTTTTGTTTTCTCACCGATCAAAAAACTAAACTTTGACTTTCAAACAATCCGGCGACGATGGGTCACTGTTACAGCCGGAACATTTCCACCGTCGACGATGACGACAACGAGATCCCCTCCGTAACCGCTCAGTTACGTCATCGTCGCTCAGTTAACAACAACAACCACCAGACTTCATCGTCGATTCCCCAGTCTCCGGCTGCTTCGGAAGTCAACCCTTACAATATCAGCCCATTCCAAAGCCCGTTACCGGCTGGAGTAGCTCCATCTCCGGCGAGTACTCCGGGAAGAAAATTCAAATGGCCGTTCCCGCCTCCTTCACCTGCGAAACCGATCATGGCGGCTCTGAGACGGCGAAGAGGTGCAGCACCACAGCCGCGAGATGGTCCGATCCCTGAGGATAGGGAAGAAGTCGATCACGGAAGAGCCGGAGGTAGCGGTGCCGGAGGCGGGATCGGAGGGAGGTTGGACAAAAATTTCGGGTTTGCTAAGAACTTTGAAACAAAGTATGAGCTTGGGAAAGAGGTGGGTCGAGGGCATTTTGGTCATACTTGTTGGGCTAAAGCTAAGAAAGGCAAGATCAAAGGTCAAACTGTTGCTGTCAAAATCATCTCTAAATCTAAGGTTTGTTACAATGTGATCGATTCCAAAGTTACTGGAAACATAAGAATTGGTTCTTGTGTTGTTGATACAATGTGGGGTGTTTTGTGGTGTTTTCAGATGACATCAGCTTTATCAATTGAAGATGTTCGTCGAGAGGTGAAGTTGTTGAAAGCTTTGTCAGGGCATAGTCATATGGTTAAGTTCTACGATGTGTTTGAAGATGCTGATAATGTCTTTGTTGTTATGGAGTAAGTATGTCTCTTTCATTGCTTTCTATGTATAACAATTCTGTTTTTGATTTGGAACACTTGTCTCGGTCTTTCTCTAATGAATATGTATTGACTCCATTATGGTTCCAGGTTATGTGAAGGTGGAGAGCTATTGGATAGAATTTTGGCGAGGTAAAATCAAAACTAGTCTTTCCTCTGTTTTCATTTCTTTGTGTATTCCAGTTTTGGTCTATATAGGTTAAAGAGGTAGCTTTGTGTTGTATAACACCTTGTAATGTCTATATATCTCTTTACTGCAGAGGTGGTCGATACCCGGAAGCAGATGCAAAGCGTATTCTTGTGCAGATTTTATCTGCAACTGCTTTCTTCCATCTTCAAGGTGTTGTGCACCGTGATCTGAAGCCGGAGGTACACATTCTGCTTCTACCAGTTTTTGAATAATATATCATGATTTGCTTGTGTTTTTTAACAAGTTCTGTACTGTTTTATCCAGAATTTTCTCTTTACCAGCAAAAATGAGGATGCAACACTCAAGGTTATAGATTTTGGTTTGTCTGATTTCGCTAGATTCGGTAATGATCTATTTCTTTACTTCTCTTTCTTATACATGACTCTGCTTAGTAGAATTTTATGTCGACTTAAAGGGATGAATGTTTTCTTTGTGGTGGTGTTTAATCAGATCAGCGTCTCAACGATGTGGTAGGAAGTGCATACTATGTTGCACCTGAAGTACTCCACAGATCATATAGCACTGAAGCAGATATATGGAGTATTGGTGTCATATCTTACATATTACTTTGTGGAAGTAGACCATTTTATGGAAGAACCGAGTCTGCTATTTTCCGTTGTGTGCTTAGAGCGAATCCTAATTTCGAAGATTTGCCTTGGCCTTCAATATCTCCTATTGCCAAAGACTTTGTGAAAAGGCTTTTGAACAAAGACCATAGGAAAAGAATGACAGCTGCTCAAGCTTTAGGTAAGTTCCTAATTAACCACTAGTGTTAAAAACTAGTGACATTGATTGATGGAAACGTAATGATGAGTATGATTAAATTTGCAGCTCATCCATGGCTTCGAGATGAAAACCCTGGTTTACTTCTTGATTTCTCTATTTACAAATTGGTCAAGTCTTATATTCGAGCATCGCCTTTCAGACGAGCAGCACTTAAGGTGATTCTCTAATAATTAACATATGTGTTGTAGTTTACCCTTGCAAATACGATAACATGTGTGACAGAATAGATCAGATCCATTTGTTAACCAAGTTGTTCAGATCTTGTCAAGAGTTTAACAGTTTTCTTAGGATTATTGTCATATTTTTTTTTTACATTAGTTTGTTTGATCCTAGCTTTTGTTCTTAATTGAGTTGATAACGTGTCTTTTATGTTATCTTTATTTTTCTGTTACTTGTACCACAGGCTCTATCGAAAGCTATACCCGAAGAAGAACTCGTGTTCCTTAAAGCACAGTTTATGCTCCTCGACCCAGAGGATGGAGGCTTGCATCTACACAATTTCACCACGGTCAGTGGGTGATTTCCACACTCATCTTTACTGGTCTAACAATAGGCTTTTAGTGTCACTGTTCTTCAATTTATGAATCTGAGAGTCTTCTTATCTTATGCTAAATGCAGGCTCTGACAAGATATGCTACGGATGCTATGATCGAATCTAGGCTTCCTGACATTTTAAACATGGTACATCAACATATCTTTATAAGTCGCAGCATTTCTAGTTTGTGGTTGTAATATACATTGTAATACTCTTTTTTTTCTGTGTGTTTCCTTCTTGTTTGACTGAAGATGCAACCCTTGGCACATAGAAAACTTGATTTTGAAGAGTTCTGTGCGGCTGCGGTCAGCGTTTATCAACTTGAGGCTCTTGAAGAATGGGAACAGATCGCAACGATAGCCTTTGACAACTTTGAACGTGAAGGAAGCCGAGCCATTTCTGTCCAAGAACTCGCAGAGGTATGTAGGGACTTCAATATATCCCTGAGATCTGTAATTCTGTGAAACCAATATCTTTTTGCATATGCAGGAGATGAGTTTGGGACCAAATGCATATCCTCTGCTCAAGGATTGGATAAGAAGTTCAGATGGAAAGCTGAATTTCTTAGGCTACGCCAAGTTCTTACATGGTGTGACTGTTCGAAGCTCGAGCTCGAGACCAACAAGGTGACTTCTAACTTTGCATGTCAAACCCGAATCATTAAAACATGTCGATTCAAGGAAAAAAACATCGACCGGAAGAAAAGGTACCTCTTTTGTATTAAGCATTTTGTTTTCAGGGGAACCATACTAAATCCAAACAAACAAAAAGGAAGATACATATATTCTTGTTTGTATAGAACATTAGTTGAGTTGTTGTGGTTCGGTTGTGGTTTTCTGTCCACTAAGGCAATGCAATGGTATTGGAGGTGTAATAAATCAAAGTCTAGCTAAAAACTCAAAATTTGTGCTAATTCGAAAATTAATTATATCATTTCCTCTTCTAAACTAGCTGATAACTGCACTATGCACATTTTCAAAAAAAATTTGAAATAATAAAACAATCCATATCATTTGCTTACTTAAAATTTGAGCTAATTGGTTTGTTACCATACAATCATTTAATTTTATTTTTATAAGTGAAAGGAAGTCATGGTAAATTTTGTTGTAAGAAATTAATAAACGTAAAACAAAATTTTGAATTAAAATAAATGTTCAAGTAAATATAGCATATCATATTGAGTCTTCTGCATTTTGAGAGCAGTAGATAGTAGATAGTGTGTGTGGATTTCTCTACTAGTTGTCACCTCACTTTAGAATTTTATAGCCATAGAAAAAAAATTTAAACATCTCCAAAAGAGACAACTCTTATCAACATCACAAACAAAAAAAGCTAAGAGAACTAACACAATCTCATCAAATTGAAAAGACATATTAATTGGTTATCTATCATTGTTACTAGGTAATAACCCGAACATATGTACAGATTGTTGTATAATTAGGTATGTTTATTAATTTAATTTAATTTAATTAATAATCATAAAAATATATATAACAAATAAATTTCCTAAATGTCAAAAATATTTTTACACTTTTATTTATTTAATCATACAATATCAAAGTATATAAATTATTTATATATAATCATACATACATGTTTCTTTTATAATTCAGTTTTTATAAAAGTACTAGATAAGGCTCGCGTTATTACGCAGGTAAAAATTTTAAAAAAATTATTGAGAATAATTAAGTAGTAAGATACATGTTTTTAGATTTTATCTTGTAACATTTTAATATTGAAAACCTCTCATATTTCATTTTAATAGTCTCTTAGTTTCATTATATAAGAGTTTCAAGGCTGTTTTTGCTCTATTTTATAACATTTTCTCAAATTTCTATGTACAATTTTTATTAATATAAAATTTATGACTATTTGAACTATGCAGTATATTTTTCCATTGGTTTAAGTTTTATAAATGACATAATATTTATTGTTTATTAATCTTTGTGCTTTTACCCAAAAACTCTTATAGGACAATGAGTACCATTTAAATATATATACAATCATAATAAACCATATTTTAAGTTTAATTACGCATTTCATCTTAATGCATAGAACTAAATATTTTATATCAAACACAATTAATACATCATATCAAATCTATATCTCAGTAAGAATTGAAAATAAAAATAAAAATTAACATAATATAATTCGCAAAAAAACTGAATCAACATTATTTAAGATATATTTGTTATGTTGTTATCTCATAAGTACTTATCTCATGTCATAATCAATTTTAAATGAGTGAAATTGATAAAATAAATACATATATAAAGATAATAGAGACTTTCTGATCAAATAACTGAAGATTCATTCCTATAAATTATAATTTATTTTGAATTATCTTATGTTTTAACATATGCATTACAAAAATACATGTGTTGAAATTATAAAATCAAACATAAAAAAAAGTTACTAATATTCTTAAATGAATTTTGTTTATAATGATACATATTAATATTTGAAAAAATTAATCTAAAATAAATTTCATTGTTATACATTCAGTTTAGTAATCAAATTTAACTATCTATTTCATCGTAAAACCATAATTCACTTCTTCATAGATTAGAGTTAAAATTTTAATAACAAAAATAATATTCGCATCATATGAGATAATATGTATATTGGTTAGTATTTTAAATTTAACAATAAAACTAATCAGTAAAAAAATCAGTTAACATCCACAATTCTTTTGTAGATCCAAAATATCCAAAATATTATTCTTCTATATGTGATAATTTCATAAGTAATACTTTTGTCAATTTTCATCAATTAACCAAAAATTCATTCCTACAAACTCATTTGTTCTATTTTTTTCCAGGTTTCTCATATTACTACATGAATTAAAATCTTTAAAATAAAACATGTAAAACTATACTAATACACATCATGTTTTGAAATTTTTTCTTTTTAAGTTCATTGCTTACAATAAAAATTTATATTACAACGATAAATACAATTTATATCCGACTAAAATTGTGTTAAATAACTTATGTTATTATTTTAACTTTGTTATTTATTATTTATTGATTAATATACATGCTTAATAAATTAAGTTTTTGCTTACACATGTAAAATTTGATTGAGAACACACATAAAATATAATGAGCATACAATGGAAAATATATTGATTTTCTTAGTTTTCTTTTTTGATTTAGAAAAATAAATTTTTAACATATAAACATGTAAAACTTTTTAAATATAATTAGTTGTCCTACCACGTTTATAAAAAAAAAAATTATGTTGGCATGTGTCAACATCTAATCAGTATATTTGACACATGTCACGATCTTGATAATGAATAAATTTGACATCAAGCTTTATATAATAAGATTCTTAGGTATTTGGAGCATTAAAGGAAAAAAAAACATTGTTAATGGTATGTTAATAAGAAAAATGAAAATTTTCTATGATATTAAAGTATTTTAGTTTAAGTTTTCAATATAAAATAAAGTAATTAATAATTAAAATCCTTATTATAATTTAAGTAACGAATCAAATACATTTCCAATAAAAATCATACGAAGCACAATCAAAAATTTCAAAAAAATCCCAAAGATTATTTTATTTTTAATCTCTTTTATATTTCCCTTCATGTATATATTGCTAGGTTTAATTCTAATATCTTCATATTTGCAGTACAAGCTAGATTGTACATGGAATATCAAAAAATTTAATATAGAATTCTTAAGTACAAAATTTGAACTAAATAAACACTATAATGATCTTTTTTTTTTTTGACAATACATTATAATGATCTTTATATAGTTATATGTTGGATCACAAGAACTAAATATAATGATAAGTATACTAAAAATGTATTACAAGCTTTGTAGAAGTAAGAGAGAGTTAAGAAAAATTGATTCAATAATTGTATTACAAAAAATAATTGTTTCGTTAAACATTGCATACTTTTAAAAATAAAAATATATATACTTGAATATGTAAGAAATAATCAAACATCTAAAGTAAATTATGATGATAGTTTTTTTAACTGATTCCTTTATTGTGAGATGATCAGAATTAATATTTATGAATCTGCACTGATAAATTAATTTTAATATAGCCATCAAAAATTATTATACATATCTAATTTTAAATTAAAAAATAGAAGTAAATAAGAAGGAAAGAAGAACAATACATAAAAAAAAAGATTAAACACAATGTGAGATATATACATTATTGAACAAAATGTACAAATTACTTTTGCTAATATATATTTAAGATATCTATCAAACAAAATGTACAATTACAGATGATATCCTAAATAACTTTTGCTAATACAATTTGAGTAAATCATTGGATGGAGGGGTTACCCTCCGGAAGGAATAATTGTTTCCCCCGGTTGTTCTATACCACTTATTGTGTGTAATGATGAATTGCATTTTCTGGAATTACCGGGGGGCCAATAAACCCAATTTCATGCGGTCAATTAGGTATATGTTGAAGAGATTTCAGACGCAGTTACTCGCTTTGTTTGAAACTCATGCTGGTGGGAATCGAGCAGCTCGCATCTGTCAAGGATTAGGTTTTGACCAGTCCTTTCGTGTGGATGCTGTAGGACAAAGTGGAGGGATTTGGCTCTTGTGGCGTACGGAGGTCGGTTTGGTATCAATTGTCGAGTCTTCGGACCAGTTTGTTCATGCTAGGATAGATGATGGAGTGAATCCGATGCACATTGTTGTTGTTTATGCAGCTCCTACTCCAGCTAGAAGACGTGGGCTTTGGGATAAGCTGGGAGAAGTGATTCAGGGGATTAATGTTCCGTTTATGGTGGGTGGTGATTTTAATACTGTAGTACGGCTAGACGAACGGTCCGGAGGTAATGGTCGCTTGTCCCCGGACTCTTTGGAGTTTGGCTCGTGGATTAATTCTAATTCCCTAATCGATATGGGGTTCAAGGGGAACAAGTTTACATGGCGGAGAGGGCGTGTGGCTTCCAACTATGTGGCTAAGAGGTTGGATAGGGTATTGTGCTGTGCTCAGACACGTCTACGATGGCAAGAGGCTACGGTGACTCACTTACCTTTCTTGGCATCGGACCATGCACCTCTGTATGTGCAGTTGAGCCCGGAGGTTCGGTGCGATCCACGGCGGAGACCGTTTAGGTTTGAGGCTGCGTGGTTGTCTCATCCTGAGTTTAAAGAGATGTTGACATCATCCTGGGATACGGAGATTACAACACAACTAGCTCTGCAGAGATTGACAGTTATGCTTAAGAAGTGGAATCATGAAGTTTTTGGGGATATCCAGAGACGGAAGGAGCATTTGTCAGCGGCGATTACAAGGGTTCAAGATCAACTGGATGCCCATCAGTCAGATAACCTACTGAGTGAGGAAGAAGGGTTGATTAAAGAACTAGATTTGGTCTTGGAACAAGAGGAGGTTCTCTGGTTTCAAAAATCAAGGGAGAAGTGGATTGCTCTGGGGGAGAGAAATACAAAGTACTTTCATACCTCAACTATTATCCGAAGGCGTAAGAATAGTATCGAAATGCTGAAAAATGATGAGGGAGGCTGGGTCTCGGATGTACAAGAACTAGAGCAAATGGCGATTGCTTTTTATCAGAAACTGTACTCACTGGAGGGGGTTGATCTAGAAGCCGAGAGTCTTTTACAGATAGGTTTTCAGAAGTTAACTCAGGGGGAGCTTGCAGAATTGAGTAAACCGAGTCTTTTACAGACAGGTCCAGACGGTTTTCACCCGGGGTTCTATCAGTCTAGCTGGGAGGTGGTAGGTTCCTCTGTGGTCCGTTTTATCATGGATTTCTTTGAGTCGGGGGCTCTACCTGCTGAGGCGAACGATGCACTAGTTGTTCTGATTGCTAAGGTAGCGAAACCAGAGTTGATGACTCAATTTCGACCTATAAGCTTATGTAACGTGTTATTCAAAATGATTACAAAAACAATGGTTACCAGGCTGAAGAGAGTGATGCCTAAGCTTATTGGTCCTGCTCAAGTGAGCTTTATTCCAGGGAGATTGAGTACAAACAACATAGTGGTGGTCCAAGAGGCAGTGCACTCGATGCGAAGGAAGAAAGGGAAGAAAGGTTGGATGTTGCTGAAATTGGATCTTGAGAAGGCCTATGATCGAGTTCGATGGGATTTCATGGAAGACACTCTGCGTGTGGCGGGTCTATCTGATGCCTGGCGGGGTTGGATTATGCAGTGTGTGGTGAATCCATCTATGACTGTTTTATGGAACGGAGAAAAAACAGAACCGTTTAGGCCGTCCAGAGGACTTCGACAAGGGGACCCTTTGTCCCCATACCTCTTCGTCCTATGTTTAGAGAGACTTTGCCATCTGATTGAGTTGGCAGTGGATGCCAAGGAATGGAAGCCTATTACTCTGTCGCGAGGGGGTCCACGACTCTCGCATATTTGCTTCGCAGACGACCTTATTCTTTTTGCTGAAGCGTCGGTTGCACAAGTAAAAGTCATTCGGAAGGTACTGGAGCGCTTCTGTTTAGCCTCGGGACAAAAAGTGAGCTTGGAGAAGTCAAAAGTGTTTTTTTCTGAGAATGTAAGTCGTGACATTGCGGAACGGATAAGTGAGGTGAGTGGGATTAAAGCTACTAAAGATCTGGGGAAGTACCTTGGGATGCCGGTCCTTCATAAAAGAATAAACAAAGAAACTTTTGGTGAGGTTTTAGAGAAGGTTTCTTCACGATTGTCAGGTTGGAAGGGGAGATTTCTGAGTTTTGCGGGCCGGTTAACTCTAACTAAGGCTGTCTTGTCATCCATACCAATCCACTTAATGAGCACTATATGCCTACCAAAATCAGTATGGGCGTCTTTGGACAAGATCTCGAGAAGTTTCCTTTGGGGGAGTGGGAGTGAGAAGCGGAAGCTCCATTTGGTAGCTTGGGACACTGTATGTCTGCCTAAGTGTGAAAGCGGTCTGGGAATTCGTAAAACGCAAGAGATGAATAAAGCTTTACTTGGCAAGATCGGATGGCGTTTACTTCATGATACCAACAGCCTGTGGGCACGCATCTTGAGAGCTAAGTACAAGGTGGGTAGGGTTCATGATGGATCGTGGTTGGTGGCTAAAGGAGCATGGTCTCCAACTTGGCGGAGTATATGTGTGGGGCTGCGAGAAGCGGTACTACCAGGACTGCGTTGGGTAATTGGTGATGGGAGTGAAATACTTTTTTGGCGTGACAAATAGTTTCTCGAGACGCCACTGTTAGATGTGGTAACGGCGGAGGTACCGTCTTTTTGGATGGAGATGAAAGCTCGGGATGCTTGGCAGAATGCCACGGGATGGCAGTTGAATCCATTGGCCCCTTTTTTGTCGGAAACGGTGCAACTTTGTTTGAGATCAGTGGTAATTGATACGGTTACTGGTGCTCGGGATCGTCTCTCGTGGGGAGAGACAGCTAATGGATGCTTTACTGTAAGCTCGGCGTATCGGTTGATGTGCCAGGCGAATGGTCCCCAGCAGGATATGAGCAAATTCTTCGACTGTATTTGGCATGTGAAGACTACAGAGAGAGTGAGATGCTTCCTTTGGCTTGTTGCTCATCAAGTGGTAATGACCAATGTTGAACGAGTTCGCAGACACTTGTGCAGTTCCAGTCTTTGCTCTGTTTGCAGTAGTGGAGAGGAGACACTTTTACATGTTTTGAGGGATTGTCCAGCCATGGCAGGGGTCTGGCAGCGTCTCGTACCGCCAAGTAGGCGCACTGCGTTCTTTGCCACTTCTCTGTTGGAATGGTTATTTGTTAATCTGAATGAAACTACAGAAAGGGGAACTTACTCCTGGGCTACCCTGTTTGCAGGAGCAGCTTGGTGGGGGTGGAAGTGGAGGTGTGGTGATATTTTTGGTGGGTTGGGAAATTTTCGTGACAGAGTCCGCTTCTTAAAGGAGTTAGCAGAGGAATGCTATATGGCGTTTCTGGCAGTGGGTGGTGAGCGTTCCGAAGAAGGTCGTGAGGAACGGCCTATAGCATGGTCTCCTCCGCGGGTTGGCTGGGTAAAACTGAACACGAATGGAGCCTCACATGGAAACCCTGGTAAGGCGACAGCGGGAGGTGTACTCCGGGATGGTGAAGGTAATTGGCTTGGGGGTTTTGCTTTGAATATTGGTTTCTGCTCAGCTCCTCTCGCAGAACTTTGGGGTGTTTATTACGGGTTGGTAATGGCATGGGAGAAGGGTTATACACGGGTGGAGCTTGAGGTGGACTCCAAGGTCGTGGTTGGTTTTCTAACTTCAGGGATTAATGATAATCATCCCCTGTCTTTCCTAGTACATTTGTCCTATGGCTTGATTTCAAAGGACTGGTTAGTCCGTATTTGTCACGTGTATAGGGAAGCTAATTGTCTTGCAGACGGATTAGCGAACTATGCGTTTTCTCTTCCTTTAGGTTTTTTTTCTCTTGATGTCAGTCCTGTTGATATTCAAGGTTTATTATTTGACGATGATGTTGGGTGCACTCATGTACGGACAGTCAGAGTGTACTTTGTATTTTCTTTTCTTTTATTAATAAACGGGGAGGCCTTGCTTCCCCCTCTTCTACCAAAAAAAATACAATTTGTTCTTTATTTTGTTTTATTGGGTTTGGACTCATCTTCGGCCCAGAAGGAGTTGGTGAATGAAACCCAAAACCCAAAACAAATTAAATAATAATACTTGAGATTCCAAATAAGCTTTGTTAGGATTATGGGAGGATTAATGTCGAGATTAATGTCTTGCCTCCGAAAAGGAAGGAAATGATTAGATTTCTTAATTGTTTATTACTAATATCTTTTGTCGTCTTTAATTAAACCTTAAACTGAACAACCTACGCCAACTAATGGCAAATCAACCCCTAAAACATGAAAGTCATCAATCATTCATAACGACGAAAGGAATAATAAAAGGTTGTAAATGAATAAACTACAAACAAGAGAAAGGTATAATATGCATTTGGATACTGTTCGTGTAACACGTACAAAAAGAATCAATATAGAGGTAGTTTTTATACAGATTTTTTTTAGAAGAAAACAAATAACTTGTCACATTCATTTAGCAAGAACCCTCCACTTGTATGATGCCATCATTATCTTCATCACAATAATTATCCATCCTCATCATCATCTATGGCGCCGGTGAAGAGGAGGGTGTTCAAGACAAAGAATGAAATAGCGGTGGAGCTGGCGAAATACATAGCTGATCTCTCTTCCAAATTCTGCAAAGAAAGAGGAGTTTTCACCGTGGTTCTATCCGGGGGCGACCTCATCTCCTGGCTCTGGTCCGTTTCATGATTTATGAATACAGAACTCTCTTATCAATATTTAATACCAATCTGAATTTGTTGATTCTTCCCAAACTTATATAGTTTACATTTTTTTGGTTTCTTTCATAGGAAATTGTTAGGAGCTCCTTATATTGATTCAGTTGAGTGGTCTAAGTGGCACATCTTTTGGGTCGACGAGAGGGTTTGTGCTTGGGATCATGCGGATAGCAATTATAAGCTCGCTTACGATGGTTTTCTCTCCAAGGTAAACATGTACAAATACACGTTCCAAACTAAAAATTGAAATTTCTGTTTTATAATAAACTTCTATATATCTTTAAAAATGATTAGTGGTGTTTAAGAAGTGCCGTTAATCACAAAAATACTGCAACTATATTGTTAATTTATGAACTAGGGATCAAGCAATGGTAGTTTAGTACTCCTATAACTTAGGACGAGATGATATGATTTGACAAAAACAAAATAACATTACATTATAACATATAAAAGTAAAACATAGATGTCTGATATTTGACGACAAATAGTATCAAAGTTGCCTGCCATTCATGAGTCATAACGATATATTATCCCAACATCCAGGTTCCGATTCCAGCTGAAAACATCTACGCTATCGACAACGGACTCGGAGCCGAAGGCAACGCGGAGCTCGCTGCTGAACGGTACGAGGAGTGCCTCAAACAAAAGGTGAACCAGAACATAATCCGAACATACAAATCTTCTGGTTTTCCACAGTTCGATCTTCAGCTTCTAGGAATGGGACCTGACGGTCACATGGCGTCTCTATTCCCGGGACATGATCAGATCAATGAAAAAGTGAAATGGGTCACATGGATAACTGATTCACCTAAGCCGCCACCAAAAAGGATCACGTTCACGTTACCGGTTATCAATTGTGCTTCTTACAATGTTATGGCCGTATGTGATCAAGAACAGGCTGATTCGGTTGCGGCTGCTCTTAATCATACCAAGAACTTACCAGCTGGTAGACTAACCGCTGATGTTGAAGTCGTCTGGTTCCTTGACCACGCTGCTGCGTCTAAACTCCCTAATGGCTGGTGCTCCATCCTTTGATTTATTTGTCTTATTAAATGAATCGGTTTGGTATGGCTAGTTTTTTAACCGCTTATTGATTTTAATTATTGTGCATGTATATGTACTAATTGGATTCGAATCTATTGCTTATTTAATTTACAAATTTTTCTCTTCTTTTGTTAAGTGCAAATATTAATATATAGTGAAACAAGTAAAGAAGTGTTGTAAACATCTTATATGAGACACCATGATTGTGTCCACACAATGAAAGACACGAGTAGACAAAAGCGAGAACACGAATCTAATTCACATGATCGATGGATCACAGTATACATATCTAACTATTAGTTGTATCTACGAATAATTCACAAATACAGGACTCAACACTCAACAGATATAAGTAACATGCATGCCCTTTTTGTATCTTCTTCTTTTCTTTTTGTTTTTTTCCCAACAAACTGTTATATAGTTTATTTATATTATTTGATTAGCATATGCGTAACATTAGTATCTAAAATTCCGACAACAAATAATTTTAGATGGTTGCAATTGCAACTGGATAATATTCT
This sequence comes from Camelina sativa, assembly GCF_030686135.1. Lineage (NCBI taxonomy): Eukaryota > Viridiplantae > Streptophyta > Magnoliopsida > Brassicales > Brassicaceae > Camelina > Camelina sativa. The sequence continues at coordinate 22,027,435 of NC_141888.1, read as the reverse complement.
TACATATAGTTTTTTTATGTAATGATTATTGGCAGTGAATTTAATTCTATATCAAATCTTGTACCTCAAATAATTTATTGACCTTTATCAAATCTTTCAACCAATGCTAGTTTATAGAGTAACTCTGATGAATGATGATGTATGTCTGGCTTCATTAAAAAGTAGTAGCTTCTCAATATTATCTTGCTTAATCAAAAGAAAATTCGTTAGTTAGTTTGAGCATATTCGTTCTTTTTATAATTCAAACAGTTATGTACAGTAATACTTATTTTTTGGCAACATTAGTTAAAAAAATTCTGCTAACAATATTAGTAATATAGTTGTATTCAACTATTCATAGTGTATTCAGACGAAGCAACTAATAAAGTATTGTATATGGAAAACGATACTTTACTTTCCCTTTTTGTAAAGCAACGAATCTATCTTTGGTATTTTATCTTTTCCCACTAAACTAACATATCCACAACATTGAATTCACCAATCCCCAATATTTCGAATTTAACTAAACAGTATCTTACATGTGATTATTACCATGTGTTTTTAATTTGTTCATCATCAGATATTCATCAGCACATATAATTTTTTTCTTTGATTCCTACAAAAAATAAAAGAAAAATATGAATTTTGTTAGAAAAAAATATTGTCATGGCCGGTGATTCAAAATAAATAAATAGAAAAAACATAAGAAAAAGTATCAACCAGGTCAGGTGCTACTTTTGTTAAACGGAACCATCGTTACAATTATTGAGACAATTTGTGCAGATTCATGACTCCACTCTAGATGATAATGATATAATTAAATCTAAGGTTATTATTTAAGAACATATCAACATCCATTTGCCGGTTGGATGACGTACGGAGATATATAATGAAGTCCTGTATTATACAAATAATAAAAGATGGTCGAAGAGGTCAGACGTATATAGATCAATAATTAAATTTATTAGTTTTTGTAGTTTCGGTTTTAGTCATTTCAATTTGGTTTAACCAAAAGATCTTTATGTTCTAATAACAGCTAATCGCACTACACATCATCAATTACATGTTTTATGGACCGTATGGTATGTGAGAGTAACTTCATGACAATCACATTTGCATTTTTACCTTCTTTGAAATATTTTGTCAGACAAAAATGGATACATGCGACTGCTTTTGTTGACCAGACTAATTTTTATTTATGAAAGAGGTATGTATTGTTTTGCTTTATTTTTCTTATTATTATCCTCCATTGATTTTTTGGAAGAAAAGAATCCTCTATTTTTTCTTCATATTTGATGCAAGAAAACCATATAAGTAAATATGGATCAACATAATTAATCCGATCCAAAGTAAATTTAAAACTAATATAGAAGCCTATTTAAAATTGTTCAATACATTTAATTAAATGCTTGCCTATATCAAAATAAATAATTAGTGGCACTAATTCATAAACTCTATTCTACTTTCAGTCGTTACAGTCAATTTGGGTACAATAATACTTCAAGAATCCACAGAGAGAGAAAAAAAATAACAAACTAAAAACAAAATCAGAAACCGGATCCAACATTTCTACGTATAGGTATATACCCGAACAGTGGAATAAATTGTGATACTTTGCATCTGGGATATTCCCAAAAACCTAATCCAAGTGGTTAACGAGTCATATCATTGAATTTGAGCTTAATAAATAAATCCTTCCTTTGCATTTGATACTGTATATAATAGCGTAATCGAACCGTTTGTTGTTATACTAAATGATAGGTATCTAATACTTAGGGCAGCATTGATTTTGGTCAATAAGACAAATTATAACCAAAAACAGGAGACACATAAAAGCAAAAGAAAAAATTACTATTTGAAAACATAAGTAATTGTTATATAGCTAATTATTAATCATAGCGTAGAACCAATTTCATCATTGTTGTCTAGAGACATATTACGGATTCTTTAATCTACATAGTATGAGTCTTTGTTCGGTTAGTTGTATTAACAAAACTGTTTATGTACCTCGATTCCTAAACAACAATTACATAATTTATAGTACTAAGAAACAAAATTAAATGTTTTAATAACTAATACCATGTGCTTGATTTTGGTCGGTTGATGAAAACATGGGAATTATTTCATCTCACTCGTTGGGAAACCATTATCTCAAGATCATTTACAATCTACCAACAATTATTTTTTAATGTAGTAGTATTATTTACTCATACTTAACTACTACAACTAGTTTACAATTAGTTAGGTTAATTGTACACCATCCATTACAAAATATAAGATGTTTTAGTTTAAAAACCTAAATTTTATAGTATTTATTTTTTTTTTTAAATTCGAACCAATCATAAAAAAGTACATAATAAATATAATTTTAAATATTAAACTAATGTATAATAAATATGAAACACATTTTTATAGTATTAAATATGAAACACATAAATTTTTTCTAAAAAAAATGCTATAACTTATAAGATGTATGACCAAAAAAAAACATTTTATAGTAAGAAACACATAAAGTATATTTCTTTCTAGAAACATGAAAAAAAAAAAATTATTAACAGAAAATAGCTTGTGGTTTTAAATTTCTTATTGATATTGATGAAATGATAAAATAAATTAATTTACAGGGAAATTGACAAAATAATCATGATATGGATTATGGAATAAACTGGTGTAGACATTAAAAGATGAAAGTACATGGGTTAAAACATAAACAATCAAAGAATCAGAGATCAAAACAAAATACTAAAGAAAGAAAAGGAGTTAAAAATATAAAAGAAAGGTTTCAGAGTTCGTGAGAGAGAAACTAAAAAAAGTCACCACCACCATTAAGCTCTCTCTCTCTCTCTCTCATCAGTCGCATTACTCTTTCAAGACTTTTTTTTTTCTTTTCTTCCTCATTTAGATTCTTATAGAGATGAGAGAGATTTACAAGTAAGCCCACGTTTCTCTATTCTATAGAGAGAAACAGCAAAAGTAAACGAGACGGAGACGGAGAAGAAGACGAAGCAAGTTGTGTAAGAAGAAGAAAGAAGAAGACGGACGGCGGTATAAAGATATTTTTTTTATATTCAATTTTTACTTGATCGGGTCTTCGTCGGAGGAGAGGTATTGTTGGCGGCGGCGGTGGAGATTTGAAGTTGTCGTCTGTTTCAAGGTATTGGGTTGCTTTTGAGTTAGATTGGAGGAAACCGTTTGATTAGGTTTTTAAAATCGTGTGGGAGAGGAGGAGGATTGGGGGAATATATATATATATATATATATATAGATGAAAGCTCTGAGAAGGATTCAAACGACGTCGTCGTCTTCTAATCCTTCATCGCCATTATCATCTCCTCCAGCTTCTTCTTCTTCGTCGTCTTCGTGGATCCATTTACGTTCTGCTCTCTTCGTTGTTGCTTCTTCATCTCCTGCTTCTTGCTCTTCTTCTTCTTCTGATCGGTTAGTCTTTTACCTCAATTTCTATATGGTAATTTTTTTTTGATTTTATAGAATTAGATCTCGAATCCATTGCCTTGAATTGACTTTGTTAGACTTCATCTCCTTCATAGATTTGATTCCTTGATCATCGACGATTACATTGATTTAATAGTGTGTTTCAAATTTGCTGTTTTAGATGATTGTAAATATTCTTAACTCGATTGGCTATTTCTGGATAATTCTTGTTTCAATTATTCTTGAGAACAAGTAAGGCACATTGTAACCTTTTGTTTCACTGTTTTTGTTTTCACTCAGGACACGTCTTAAATCACCATGGTCCCGGAGGAAAAGGAAGAAGCCACTCAGACCTCAGCAGTGGAAGAGATTCTTTAATCCCGACGGTAGACTACGGAATGGAGGAGTTGATTTATTGAAGAAAGTTCGAAGTAGAGTGAGTCTCACAGCTCCATGGACTCCTTCAGTTCACTGTCACAACCGTTTTGTGGGTTGTTGATTTTTAAAGAATGTTTTTTTTTCTCTTATTTCCTTGTAGGGTATTGAGCCCAGCATTCGGCTGGAGGTGTGGCCATTCCTTCTTGGAGTGTAAGTATACTGTCAAAAACTCTGTTTTTAGGTGAATCTTATTGCAACAATCGCATCTATTGCTAGCTCTTTTGCCTCTTTTCTTTACGTTTGCTGATTTTTACGTTTTTACAAAACAGGTACGGTTTTAATAGTTCGAAAGAAGAGAGAGTTACTATAAGAAACCGGAGAAGGTGAGAGAGACCGATTGAATAACTACATGGGAAAGTTTTGTACTTTTAAATCTATTCTCTAGCTCATCTGTTTTGATTTTGACAAATGCAGAAAGGAGTATGAGAGACTACGCAGGCAGTGCAAACGGCTTCAAAAACACAATAACGGGACTCTTAAGTTAAACAGGGGGAGTGACACTATCCAAGATGAGTACGATTGGCCTCAAGTGCAAGACACTGACAGTTCATGTTCTGATGAAGTTGTCAGTGCCCGCGAGTCTCTCTCAAGTGATGAAGACATCACTGAAGATATCGGGTACATGAGTGAAGTTTCGTGTACAGTTGAGAGAGACGGCAGTAGTTCGAGACGAATCACCAATGCTACTATCTCTACACTCAATTCCGAGTCATCAGATTCTGATTCTTCAGATGGGAGTGAAGTGGTACAGGTCTTTTACTCTTCCGATACTCCAGATGTGAGTAGTACCTATCCAGCCAACTCAACTATCCCCAGGACAGAAGAGGATTTTGTGACGTGGCAGCGTATCATTCGTTTAGATGCCGTGCGTGCTAACTCAGAGTGGACCCCTTATTCTCCATCTCAGGCAGTAATATCAGAGGACAGAGCATGTCGTGCCGCTGAAGCAGTCGGGCTAAAAGATTACAATCACTTGGAACCGTACAAAATATTTCAAGCTGCTCGGCTAGTTGCTGTTCTTGAAGCTTATGCTTTGTATGACCCTGACATTGGGTATTGCCAAGGAATGAGCGATCTTCTCTCTCCTATACTCTCTGTAATCCCTGATGACCATGAAGTGTTTTGGTGCTTCGTCGGGTTCATGAAGAAAGCTCGTCACAATTTCAGACTGGACGAGGTTGGAATCAGAAGACAACTCAACATAGTCTCAAAGATAATCAAATCCAAAGACTCTCAGCTTTACAGGCACTTAGAGAAACTCCAAGCTGAAGACTGTTTCTTTGTGTACAGAATGGTTGTAGTGATGTTCAGACGAGAGCTAACACTCGATCAGACACTCTGTCTATGGGAAGTGATGTGGGCAGATCAAGCAGCAATCAGAGCAGGGATGGGGAAATCTGCATGGAGCAGGATAAGGCAGCGTGCACCTCCAACGGATGATTTGGTGCTCTATGCTATAGCGGCCTCGGTGTTGCAAAGAAGGAAACTTATAATAGAGAAATACAACAGCATGGATGAGATTCTAAGGGAGTGTCATAGTATGGCAGGACAATTAGATGTGTGGAAGCTCCTGGATGATGCACATGACCTCGTCGTTACTCTACACACCAAGATTGAACATTCATTCTCATAAATTTTGATCTATTTTTCTTTCCTGCGACTTGTCCAAGATGGATTCTTGGTGAACTCCCTGGTTCCGTGCAGGCCCGAATTGGGCCGTGAACTCTCTTATCTGTTTATCCTGGCCGATTGAAATGAGGCTAGAGATTGGAAGGAGTTGTTCTGGTGAAGAGAGAGGGGGTGTGTAATTTTATTAAAATAAATGTATGTGTGTGTTGTGAAGATTGTGAAAAAGGTTGAGGAGGGTTTTTCTAAATCCCTCAGGGAAAGATATTCTTTTACTTGAAAATATATGCATATGGAAACAAAGCTGTGCAAAGATGTCGATTTAGAAGAATGTGTGTGTTTCCATTAGTCGCTGGGGTATTAAACCGGAGAGGACATAGGAGAATCTTACTCCCGGTTAAAGAAAAATATGTATTATTGTCTAAAAAGGCATGTTGAGTTCACCGTAGTTATTAATTACTTTTATTCAGATGTTATACATTTTAGATAATACTAGATTAAGACCCGTGCTAGAGCACGGGTTGAAATTTATTTTATTTATATTGTAATTTTTATATAAAATATAATTTATGTGATTTTTAAAAAAAACTTTTTTTAGATAAAACATTATGTAATAAAATTATATGCTAAATATGATTGATTGAAAAAAGACACTTATTTTGTAAATTTTATATTGTTAATGATTCTAGATAAGGATCCGTGCTATAACACTGGTTAAATTTTATTTTATACAAAATTTTGTATATTTTATATTTTAAAATAAAATTTTAATATGTTGTATTATGTTATATATGTGAAGTTGTTTTAACAATGTATATTCTACATCATGACTTCAATGTCATTATAAGACATAATTTTGTAAATTTGAATTTAAATATTCAAATTTTGACCCGTTACTCAATAAAATTTTTAATTCAATATATATTATTTTTAAAGAATAATATTACTAAAGCTTGAATATTTTATAGATTGAACAATTTATATTTGTTTTTAAAAAATCAACTTATGGTATATCGAGAAATAAAAGTATTTTTAATTATAATAAATTATATGATAATTTATTTGTTTCACAAAATAGACTCATATATAAAAATGAGAAGTGAAGTATAATTATAATTAATAAATTAATATGTTAAGTTAGATATCAAAAGATTTTATTTGATGAATAATTTAATAAAGGAAATTAATATAGTAAGTTAGATGATATGATTCTTTAGAATATTCTCTTTAAAATTTTTGGTATAACCTATTTATAACCAATTAATCTATCATTAATGTATAACCTATTTGTAACCAACTTATTAAAATTATATAGTCTACAAAATAATGTTGTGTACTTCCGTTTTATTATAAAGGGGATTATCAGAATCTACAAAAAAAATTTTATTACTAGAATATTTCGGCTATTTTCAAAATCCAGCGTGTCCTTGTTTTATGTTACCAGAAAAAGGAATTACAAAAATGCCATTATCACGTCAGACGCTACGTCAGAAATCGCTGACATGTATTAAATAACTCAGCCATAACGCGTTATAGAGGTAATGACAGCTGAGTTATAGGACATAACTCAGCCAAGCGTTACGGCTGACTTATTAAAATCTGGCTGAGTTATGCTCTAACTCAGCCGTCCTTACAACAGAGTTTTCACCCGATAGTTGAGTTGTCAAAATTTTGGCTGAGTTATCACTACGACACGGCTGAATTAACTTTTTCCGGCTGGCTGAGTTATGAAAAACGGCTGACTTATGAGATGTAGTTACGGCTGAGTTATGGTTAAAAACTGTAACTCAGCCGTGATAGGCTGACTTATCGTACAACTTGGCCATTTTACGGCTGACTTAGTAGCAAAAGATTAATTACTAGAATATTATTCAGTTACGGCTGACTTATTAAACGATACGGCTGAGTTACATATTTTCAGTTGATGAAACGGCTGAATTTGACAGCCATTTTTTTGCTTTTTAATTATTGTAATGTTATTAATGTTGTGATTGAGTTATAATTTGTTTGATGGCTGTTATATTTAGGCTGAGTTATAATTTGGTTGATGGCTGACTTGCCACGTCGGACGCATCATCCATGTCAGCATTCCAGGTCATCATCTTTCTTCTCCGGAAATACGAAACGTCGTTCCTTCAACTCTTGTTCTTCAACTGGTTAATAAGTGAACTATTTACATGGTTTATACCTTCTTCTTCACCTTGCTCTTCTACTTCTTCTTCACTTTCTTCTTCACCTTTCTTCTACTTCTTCTTCACTTTCTTCTTCACCTTCTTCTTCACCTTCTTCTTCTACTTCTTCTTCACCTTGTTCTTCATTTTCTTTCATGGATCAAGTTCCGGTAATTGTTGTTCCCGGTAAATGGGTAAAGAAACACAAATATGTATTTAACACCGACGATAGAGGGTGTAGAATTGTTTAGATAGATGCAGAAACAACACACGACAAGCTTATTTTTGATGACTACTGATTTAACGCGTTAAGCCATGAGCTAAACACATGTTCTCGATGTAAACAAGTTGGACACACTGCGAAAACTTGTCTGATGTAGTATTATTGTAATACATTTGTTTTATTTTGTGTAATAACTCAGGCGTCAAGCATTATAACTCAGCCGTCATATTAATCGACGAGACCTTTCGTTTTCTGCTTTCAAATTACTCCTTGTGAGAATTCAGCCACAAAGCATTATAACTCAGCCGTCATATGAATCGACGAGACCTTTTGTTTTCCCGTAAATACTATAACTCAGTCGTCAAGTAATATAAATCAACTGCTTGCTTTCAGATTATTTCTTGTGTAACTCAGCCACAAAACATCATAACTCAGCCGTCATATGAATCGATGAGACCTTTCGTTTTCCTGTAAATACTATAACTCAGCCGTTAAGTTTTTTTTTGTTTTTTTGGGTTTTGACGTGGATTATGGAAGATGACGTGTATTTTAATTTGCTGATGTGTATTTTTTTATTATTTTCTTTAATCAAAATCGAAAAAATGAATCCAAGGGGTAAATTGTAATTACACCCAGAACACTAAATATCTGAGCAATTTTTAGAAAATTGTTAGATATAAAGAATAAATCAACTTTTGGAGTACATTTGAGTAATTCTTTCTTACTCTTGTGATGACATCTTTACTTCTAAGCAGCAAGGAAAAACAATAGTAGGCCTAGACAATAGGTAAACCGTTCGATTTCGTTTAGGTTAGTTCGGATGTACTTAGTAAATAATATATAGGTTTATAGATTTTATAAATTCTATTTTCACTTATCGAGCCATCGAACC